>NC_133661.1:125817939-126062939 GCF_037893015.1 Macrotis lagotis
TTTTTAAATACTGTATCCATAAAAATAAAAGCAGAATTAATATTCCTGAAGACAGTTTCCCAAAAATCAATTTCTCTCTCAATTCTCAGAAGACCAGCAGCTGGGTTACTTTAAGATGAGTTCTTCCCAAAGGTCACCTAATAAATTTTTCCAGTTTTGCTTACAACTTCTTCCCTTCTTTTTCTAAAACTCATTCTCTATCTTCTCCATTGAAGAAGGGTACTCATTTAAGAAATCTATCAAGGTTTTGATAAAAGGAATACAAGAATAGTTTAGATTTCATCCTACTCCATATTTATTAAAGAGTGGGACCAATCCATTCTTGTCTAAGAGAAGGGCAGAAAGCTATGGACTTGGGATCAGATTTATATCTCTTAAGAGAAGTAGGACTGGGACATGTTCAGTCTATTAGCATTAGCTTACATAGGACAAGTCTCCTCTAAAAGCCAGGAGAGAAGGTAGCTTTAATTGTGGACATAGGGGCAAAAGCAGATAATTTAGTTTTGGGGAGAAAGGAGTCAGAGATTTGAGCATATGCTTGTGCATCTGGTTAGTTTGAGACTGGATGTGTCTGTTTTGTCCCCTTCAGTTCAGTTCAGGGAAGAAACTGAGGTTTGAGGAAGTTTGGCCATGCTTGTGCTATATCCAACAAAGGACTCTGTTGGTGGAGACTATGAACAGCAACCTGATATAATTAATCTAGTCTATCCCTGCACAAGTAATAGTATGTGATTAAACTGAGTCAAGTAGAGATACCAACCTTAAAATGAGACCTCTTTGAAAGGAAAACAATATATGAGTAAAGGACACTGATTATAGGTCATACTGAGGTTTTATACAAGGCATACTGTGGAGGCAAAAGTTCAATCATAAGATCAGATTCAGAGCTAGAAGGGACCACCTTCCATGCTACACAGTTGAACTCCATTTTAAAGATGAGAAAACTGGGGTCCAAAGAGGAGAAATAGACAAGAAGGGGGCAGAGCTAGTATATGAATTCACCAACCATCTGAGATCTTTTAAGACATTTACAAAGTGAAAGGCAAAGTAACAGAAGACAAATGCCAAAATATGGCACAGTCCTATCAGTATTACATCTCAGTAAAAGGTAGACAGGAGTGCAAGGCTGCTTATAGTCAAACTTTTAAAAAGTAATATTACGTAAAGATGGTCATCAAAGAAGGGGGTAGGGCTGCTGTTTAGGCTAGAAAAGATTGTGGTAACTGGCTACTTTGAAAAAGAAGATAGAACTATTTAATTTTCATTTCTCTGTCAAGGAGAATGAGTTCTGGTTTGGAAAAGATAGAACCCAAAGGGTTAAAAGATATAATATATATATATATATATATATATATATATATATATATATATATTATATATGTGTACACATATATAATATATATACATATACAAACATAAACTATATTCCATATTACACTGAAAGAAATGACTGATATATTTGCTGAGGCCTTGTCAATGATCTTTGACAGATTATAGAGAGCAGAGGAGTTGCCATTGAACTGGAAAAGGGAAAATGCTGTCCAATTTTCAAAAAATAGGAAGAGAATGTGGTGTGGAAATTATACATTTATACATCTGATTTTTGATTCTTGGCAAAATTTAAAACACATTATTAAAGGAGGTAAATATTCAGAGAGGGAGCAATGACTACAAAAGGCCAGTGTAGATCAAGTTATGTCAAATTATTTTTTTTTAAAGAATCACTTAATTGATAGGATCCGTATTTTAGCAAAACATTTGCTGAATTGAATTCTCTCCTGCTATGTTTGTGGAAAACATGGAGAGATGTGGACTAACCAACAGTGAACTTAACAGGATTTGGAATTGTTTAAAGAGTAGTCAATGGAAGGATTGCTCCAACAGGGTAGCCTGAGGGATCTGTGTTTGTCTTATTGATGGTTAACATTTTTATTAATGTCTTGGATTCATCAATACATAGATGACAAGCTTACCAAATCTGCAGAATAAAACAAAGCCAGCAGGATGATACTGTCTTCTAGTGTCAGGATTCAAAAAGATCTTGTAAATAGAAAATGACGAAATTTAATAGAGTTGAATCAAAGTATTACAGTTGTGCTCAAAAAAAAGAGTTGTGCTAAAAAAATCCACTTCACACATATTTAAGATGAGGGAGGCATAGTAGATGGCAATTTTTCTGAAAAAAAATTTTAGTAGACCAAAAATTCAAATATGAGTAAACAATAGAATATGGCAGCCAATGAAGCTAATGCAATGTTGAGCTACATTAACAAAGGCCAGGGAAGTAATTAAGTCCCACTGCTCAGGCTACATCTAAAGTTCTGTTTTTAGTTCTGATCATCACACTTCAAGAAGGACATTGACAAGCTGGAGGGTGTTCAGCTGGGGGCATTGTTAGAAGGGTCTTGAGTTCATGTCATGTGAGGATCACTTGAGGCAACTGGAGATATTTAGCTTGGATAAGAAAACTTGTGAGATATGAAAGCTGCTTTCAGGTATCTGTCACTCAGCAGAGGGATTGGATTCCTTTAGCTTGTTTTCAAAGGGTAGGATTAAGATCAATAGATTGAAGTTTCAAATCCAAATTTAGGCTTGATATAAGGAAAATCTTTTTTTTTTTAAGTTTTTGCAAGGCAATGGGGTTAAGTGACTTGCAAGGCCACACAGCTAGATAATTATTAAATGTCTGAGGCTGGATTTGAACTCAGGTACTCCTGACTCCAGGGCCGGTGCTCTATCCACTGCACCACCAAGTCACCCCAAGGAAAATCTTTAAAAAAAAATTAGCTCTATTCGGAAATGCATTAGCTAATATTTGGATTTCCTTTCACCTGAGATCTTCAAGCAAAGGTTGAGTGACCACTTGGATGTATAGTAAAGAACATTTGTTTCAATACTGATTGGATTAGATAGTTTCTAAGGTTCTTTCCAACCTTGATATTTTGTGATTCTATTCTGCTACTAAACCCAGAACTCTTTTCACTGTACCTTCCTGCAATTGTATAACTGACCCCTGCCAATGAAGCAGAAGATGGATAAGAGGTCAATAAGCACAGTTCATGCTCATCGCCCTGAAGTTCTTCCTCTAAACCAAAACTGGCAGGAATCAACAGGCCAGAATCCATTAAAATGTCGAAGACACCAAGATGATAGTGAATCTGTTCATGACTTATTTATCTGCCTTAAAAAAAAAAAGATTATGTTTTGGGAAATAGACTAAGAGGTTGAAGCAGTGTGGTACACTTCCTAAAATATCCTTTGTATAATAAGGTTCCTTT
Organism: Macrotis lagotis; assembly: GCF_037893015.1. Taxonomy (NCBI): domain Eukaryota; kingdom Metazoa; phylum Chordata; class Mammalia; order Peramelemorphia; family Peramelidae; genus Macrotis; species Macrotis lagotis. Next base: position 125,821,218 of record NC_133661.1, read on the forward strand.
TCAAATTACTTCAGTTTTATGAATAATGGCCTAAATTGTAAGGTTCCTGTTTCTCCCCCTTACCCCCACCTTGCCTTTTTTAAGAAAAATGATTAAAACACCATTGTTCTTGAAAGTCATAAAGCTTTATTGGTTTTAAAGAGGAGATTCCTGAAGCAGGAAAAAGAAAATTCAAGGAGAATTCTCAAAAAAGTTTCAAACAAAGCTTGATGGGAGATTGAAATGATCCTCCAGATACCAGAACAGAATACTGCCCTCCTTTCTACCTCTTGTCAACTCTCTGGCTTGTCAGAAACTAAGAACTTAGAAATAAGATTAATAATGCCATTTAAATCCCTGCAAAGCACCTACATTAGCTTGGTGTTCTGGTCAGAGATAGGCACTGCTAAGTACTTAAGAGGCTCATTGTTCTAAGGAAAGTCAGATTATATTTTTATCCCTTTCAACATGACACATAAGTAAAGATAAGCTTCACTTCCCATTTCTTTGAATCTAGACCAAACCTAGAAACCCTTTGGTCATAGCTGACATATATAGTGACATCTTGTTTTCTCATTCCTAAAACTAAAGAAGTTTTAAAAATAACAAATCCAGATCCAATTATCCTAATAAACCACAATCTGGTTAAAGGTAACTTCTCTGGTTCCCGAGTGTCTCTCAGCTCACCTCTATCCCTGACCAGAAAATTAGTCTATTTATATAAGACATCTGGAAGAAAAAAAAAAAAAGCAGAACACATTTTTTTTTCAGGGTCACTGATGGGAAATGCTGTGCATTCCAAACACTAAGATTTTAAAAACAAGATAAATTAAGCCAACATAACTCTTCTGCTGTACTGTTCCTATGATATTTATATTGGAATTATATTTAAGTGAGTTTGTAAATTCTTCTTATTCCAATATATTATAAAAAACCATTTCAATGAAAATTTCTCAGATTTTTCACAGTATCATTTTGTAACCTAGTGACAATCCTATATAGATGTTATTAAGATTTATACATGCTTGGTCCTGACATGGCATTGTACATAATCTATTTTTTTTCTTTGCTTAAATGATTATTTTGGTAATTATGCTGCAGCGAGTCTATTACTCATCTTGAGTTTTAGACTTTATTTTTAGTCTGCTCAACTTGCTGAGATCATGCAAGATGAATTTTGGACCAACTATCCAATTCACCAAAATGGTAAAAACCAAAGAGCAATCTAGTTGAAAGAAAACAAGCAATTAACTATCTAGGAGATCAGGTTGAGTGAGTACTATTTCAAAGATTAATTAAAGCAAACCAACACCCCACCAATAACTTCAAGGGATATAAAATAAAGAGGAATAACCCAAGCAAAGTGGCAGCAGCAAAAAATAGTGAAAGCCATAGTACCAGAAAGTTGTTTGCTCTTTGTTGTTGTTCAGTAGTCATTCAGTCATATCCAGCTCTTTGTGACCCTGCAGATCACAACATTTCAACACTGACTATGGGGTTTTCTTAGCAAAGATACGGAGTGCTTTTCCATTTCCTTTTCCATTGGAAACAAGGCTTAGGTGATTTTGATCAGGATCATATAGTTAGTAAGTTTTGAGGTCAGTTTTGAACTCAGGTTGGCTCTATCCACTGAGTCACTAAGATGCCTCATTTTATTGGTTTATGATCAATCAAAACAGTTAACTGTTTTGGTTGGCATGGGAATATGGGTTAGGAAACATATAACCAAAGGAAGGAGGAAGAAGTAAATATTTTCCTTTCCCTCTCTAAATTCCATCATCTAATCCCTGGTCTCCAGGACAAAGTACATTTTTTTAAAATGGGTTAAGCCCTTATTATGGCACATGTGATTGTCTTGGAAGACCATTCGATTTGATACTTGAGAATGTTTATAGATATTCAGTTGTATCAAGCTTTATGCAGATATATCTTGATTTTTTTAAGTGAGTTTGTAAATTCTTCTTATTCCAAGGTTGTGAACAAGATTAGAGGGAAGGAATAATGAATTGCAAGGATATCATCCCCTGTAAGAAAACTTTGTCTAATAGTTTGTAAATATTGTTTGATTTCTTTAAAGAGCAATTCTTAGGGGTAACCTTGAGAAATATTAACTATGTTAAAGATCATTTGAGACCTAAAATCACCTTAACTCATTTTATTTTTTTTTCCAGGCAATTGGGTCACACAGCTAAGGTCATATTTGAACTCAGGTCCTCCTGACTCCAGGGCCGGTGCTCTATCCACTTTACCACCTAATTGCCTCATTTTAGGTGTTTTTTAAAGACAAGTTTAATGTATATTGTATTTGAGATTGTTTACTCTCTCTCCCTGATGTCATTTTGATACCTTTTTGTTGCCTTAAGTCTTATCAAAACATACTCAAAATTATGCTCCCTATACTATCCTACAAATAAAACTAGTGGTAGAAGATGAACTCTATAAACCTGAAAGGAATCACTGTAAATGTTTATTTTTTTTCCCTATTTTTCTTCCAATGAAGAACTAAAGTCAAAAATAGAAAGTACTGTTTATAAATATTTTCACAATGAGATTGTTTCATAAGGACGATCAATCAATCAGCAAATATTTAAGTACTCAAAACACATTAAGCACTGAGATAGAAATACAAGCAAAAATAAAAACAAGTTCTCTCAAATAGTGTGCATTCTAATGGGGAGGACAATACAAGAAAAGAGAGTTGAAAAGTAGAGATGGGGAGAAAAGTAGAGATGCTAGGTGGCATGATGGTAAGGTCCAAAAAATCGGGGCTGGGAGGACCCTTCCTCAAAATGTGGTCCTGGGAAACATTCACCAATGAGAGGAAGGGATTACAAGAGCAGAGTCAGAAGGCATATCTTTTCTTGAGATATATCACATCTTGAGACATATCACCTATCATTGTGGATGAGGCACTAGCATGTAGAGGAATGATCTTGGAGCCCAAAAGAAATGAGTTCAAATTCTACTTCTGGCCAAATCACATAACCTTTTAGTACCCCAGGAAATTCTCTAAAATGGTAAATTATAGATTAGCTGTCAATCTGCATTAGTAGACAGTTCCATATCCAAAGCTCTCCATGCTGATAAAACTCTAGGTCCATACCAAAAAAAACCCCAACTTTTACATTTGTTTGTGTAATCTGATCTTTCCTGCTAGACAGTAAGATCACTGAAGGAAGGTCTTGTTCATTTCTTTTCAAACTATTAGTATAATGAACAGTGCCATGAACATAACAGTTTTTAAGATAAAGAGCTGGAAGGACCTCAGAGGTTATCTTAGTTCAAGACTTTCATTTTACAGATGAGGAAACTAAGACCTATACATTAAGTGATTTTCATAAGTTCATAATGGGAAGGAAGGATCCAACATTTATTATTTATTATTTATTGTGTTCGAGGTTCCATCACAAATGCTGGGGAAACACATATAATAAATGAAACAATCCCTACTCCCAAAGAACTGACATTGTCATTGGGAAGACATGAAGTACATTTCTAAACATACAGAGAGTGAATTTAAAGAGAACAAGTAGAGATAAATACAAAGTGGTTTGATACAAGTTAATTAGGGAAGGGTATTAGTAGTTCAGGGAATCAAGAAAGGTTACATATAGAAGCTGGGACTTGAGCTGTACCTTGAAGTAAAAGAGGGATTTTAGGAGCAAAGGTGAGGAGGCATGGCTCCCAGGCCTGAGGGATGTCAGGGCATCAGTGGAGAAGAGAGGTGGAAAGGGAAAAGCAGAGTAAAGGAAGGGGGAAAAGCAGAGTAAAGGAAGGGGGAAAAGCAGAGTAAAGGGAGTGGGAGAGATGGATTGAGGTCAGGTAATAAAGACCTGAAAGTTATACTGAGGAAACTGTAAATTGTATTTTATCTTTGAAGCAATAGGGAGCCATTGGAGTTGATTGACAGAGGAGTGACATGGTCAGATCTGCATTTAAAGAAAATCATTTTGGCAGCAGAGTATATGGCAGACTGGAGTAGTAAAAAAAGACCATTTAGGAGTCTGCTGCAATAATTGAGGTGGGGCATGATGAGAGCCTGACTTAAAGTGGTGGCTATAAAAGCAGAAAGGGTCAGATGAGAGAGGGAGAGAGGAGATATGAATGTGGAAATAACAAGATTTGACAACTTACTGCACATGTGGAGTGAACCTGAGAGACTGGAAGGATATCAGTGTCTTTGACAGAAATAAAGGTTGGCAGAAGAGAGGATTTGACTGGGAAAGACAAGTTCAGTTTTGGATATTCTGAATTTGAGATGTCTCTGGGATGTCCGGAGTTGGGGGGGGGAGGGAGGGAGGGAGGGAGGGAGAGAGGGAGGGAGAGAGAGAGAGAGAGAGAGAGAGAGAGAGAGAGAGAGAGAGAGAGAGAGAGAGAGAGAGAGAGAAACAGACAGAGACAGAAACAGACAGAGACAGAGAGAGAAGAGACAGAGAAAAAAACAGACCCTTGGAATATACTCATGGGCTTGATAGTAGTACAGTTTGGTAGTTTCAAAACCAACTGAGTCACCAGACAAAAAGAATTAAAATTAAACTAACTAGTGTTTCTAAGATTTTTAACTAGAGATCTGTGAACTTTAAAAAATATTTTGATAATTGTGTTCTTCAGTGCAACTGATTTCCTTTATAATCCAATGTATTTTTTTAACTTCATTTAAAAATATTATTCTGAGAAGTCTATAAGGCTTCAAGGTCTCACAAGACTGCCAAAAGAGTCAATGACATAAAAAAAGTTAGAAATCCCCTTGCCTAGAAGGCAGTTTCTAGTAGAATATTACAGGTACTTTGGTTTGCAGCATTAGTTAAATACTTAATAAAGACTTGAATGATTGCATGCTTATCAAATTTTTGGATAACATAAGACTCAGGAGGCTAAGTTTACCCATTGAATGAAAGAATCCAAGAAATAAAGGGATTCAAGAAGTTCTTGACAAAGTAAAACAACAGTCTAAATTTCATAAAATAAAATTCATTACTAAGATCACAATTCAAAAGTACTTATTGTAAATGTAAAGTAAGGCCTGTATCTGGATAAAAAAATCAATTCACAAGTATAAGATGGGAGATTTTTAGTAGACTGAATGCTTGGTGGATTCAACAATGTAATATAGTTATCAAAAAAACCTAATGAGATGCCAGGGTGCATTAAATACCACTATCAAGAACAAAGAAAGCTATGGTATTAGATTCTGTGCCATGGACAGACTAGATCTGGAATATAACTAGTCCAATCCCTTCATTTTACAGAGGAAGAAATTGAGGTCTAAAGAGATTAAACGACTTGTTCAAGGTAACACAGGTATTTATTAGTAGAGCCAGGATTGAAATTCAGCTTCTATGAATACAACTCATTACCACCCTGCTTTCACATGTAGAAGAGGGCAACCAAGATGGTGGACTGAAAATCATGTCATAGGAGGAGGGCTGAACTTCTGCCCTGGGACCCTCATGTGGCCCACAGCTTCAGTCTTACTTGACTATTTGTCACCAGCTTTTACTCTGCAACTCTAGAAACATAATTAAATCCATGCTGACATTGTTTCCAGGAAGGGTGTGCTAAATCTATTCTTTCCCTTCACTCAGTATCCCTGTAACTTTGTCTACTGACCTTCTTTCTGTGTGGGGTGGGGGGGATTGGTCCTAGGAGACAAAAAAGTAGGAGTAGGACAGAGGTGATGTTAGTTCAGTCCGGAATGGGAAGTGAGGGTAAGGGGAATGGTGACAGGAAGAGGAAAGAGAACCTAATAACTAATGCTGTGGAAAAGCTGAATAGACAGATTTCTGAGACAGTGAACTTTCCCTAGGGTCAAAGATTTAGACCTGAAAGGGACTTTAAATAACATGACATTAATACCGTAATGTCACAGCTGAGGAAACTAATGACTAGAGAGAGTAAGTGATTGGTTCAATATCAAATAGGTATTAAATGACATTACTGGGATTTGAATTATCTCCTAGGATATAGAGCAGAAAGTGGATGATAACTTTTTTTGGTCTGTTCCTCCCTCCCTCCATATATATTAACTTTGTTTTCACAAGCCTGTTAGGAGGATATGATTAAGAATTCTTACCCTAATTTTAAGGATGAAAACAATGAAATTTGGCTGTTAGGGATTTTATGAAGTGATTCCTAATCAGATTTAAGTTTGACTAGATTTGACTTTACCTTTGAACTTGAGAGTCTATGGTCTTAAAGGTCTTATTTATAGGTTTTGATTTATTCTAATGGAGCTTTAGGGAGCTCATATCAAATGGGATAACAATTAAATGTTTAATTTTGCCTCAAATGTGGTCAGGAGCTTCTTAGATTTGAGTCATTCTCTGTCCAAGGCTGGTATTTGAAAAGGTAATCCCTTAGAAATGTTATCTTGGAATTAAACATCTAGTTCAGACCAATGACTGATTTTGCAATAAACCATGGGGTGGTAAAACAACCTAGAATTTTGATCTCTACTTTTTGTAATAGGTTAATAAGCTCCATTACAAGGAGTGAACTTTACTTTTTTTTAATGGTGGTCTTTGAAAGTGAAGGGAAAACTATAAGCTATAGCCAAGATGAGAATGGAATAGGAAGGCAAGTTTAAAGATCTCCTTAAGTAGCTATTTACAACTCACTGACTTTTGTCCTGATACTTTTCAAAATACTGCAATTTTTTGGCTATTAAAGTGAAAAATGACTATGGACATTCTCTAAAGATATTCACCATAATGTATCTCTACTGTTGCTGTAGCATAGGTTAGTATAGCAAGAATAAGAAGCAGAATAGTCATACTTGATATGTTTTTGCCCTTACCATAAGTGAACATTCTAGGAGATGTCAACTCAATATTGGGTAGTGCACCCAAGTGGTTCAGCACAGCACATCGATAGCCATTTTTCTGGGCGTAGTCGACAAAGGTTCGGATGTACTGCTTCTCACTATGATTGGCAATTCCGGGACAAATAACCATTGTAACATCGTCTAAAGGTTGAAGAAAGAAATTTGAAGAGACCAGATAAATGATTATATGCTAAATGGAAAAGTTAAAATTTGATTTTGTCAGGAAATCAGAGGGTTTCCCTAGTTTCCAATTAAAAGTTTTCATTACCTTACCTGAGAGAATTTAATTACAAATGTCTTAGAACATTCCTAAGAATGTTTTAAAATAATGGCACTTACTACACTTCATCTTATAATGCTTTGCAGTTTAAACTTCAAATATTATATATATGTTTACACACACATGTATGTGTGTACATATATATATGTACACACATATTACATACATCCATCCAAACACTGATCTATGTATCTCTTGTGAGTTAGGCTAGATAAATTATATTAAGTCCAATTTTCAAATGAGGAAACTAAAGATCATATATGTGACTTGCCCAATGTCACATAGCTTATAAGTAGTGGAATTGAAACTTGAAAGTAAATCTTCTCTTTCCCCTATGCTGTACTGCCTCCCCACATGAGTAAGCTGTTAAACCCTTTCATTATGGAAATGCTGCCCCACTGGATTAGTAATAAGGGTTTTGTTTCTTAAATCTGCCAAGAATTTGTTCTAAAAGTTAATAAGAGTTGTTGCTTCTATTAGAGCTTTTTTTGGTGATCTATATATTGACAATTCCCTTAAACCATCTTCATCCTTTCTTAGGAAGAAATGGAATGGAATGGAAATATAAGTGGGTTTTTTTTTTTAAGTTTTTGCAAGGCAAACGAGGTTAAGTGGCTTGCCCAAGGCCACACAGCTAGGTAATTATTAAGTGTCTGAGACCAGATTTGAACCCAGGTACTCCTGACTCCAGAGCCAGTGCTTTATCCACTACGCCACCTAGCCGCCCCAATATAAGTGTTTTTAAAGGAATAAATCATAACCAAACTGTTAGTATTTCTCATTTTTCCTGCTCCCTCATTGCTGGGTTTTTGGGGGTTTTTTTTGGCAAAGCAGTCTGGAGAAATCAAATTCTATTCTTTAAGTAGAAAGTAAAATAAGGTAGAAATAAAAATAAGCCACAACATGAGACATGCTTTCAAATTTCTCTCTTAGAGAAATAGTCTACTAAAATATGCTAGTGAACTTATGGTCATGAAAAGTATGCTTCTAAAATGTGGAATCTGAAGCAAAGTTTCCTTTTTACTAACAAGTTCGATAATTCTAGAGAATTTGAATGACCTGGACCCTTGGAACAGTTGCTGTAATTTTCCATCTTAAATATTACAGGTTCTCATGTCAGATTCAAAAGTATAGGGCATACAAATTTCATTCTAAAACATAAGAGAATTAAAGAAATTAGTCTTTTTTTAAAAAAACAACTTATTCACACAGGTTGCTACCAGATGTCTAGAGATGGGAGCTATCTTTTTTTGCAGCTTTGCCTAGGCTGGCCCTACCCTCATAATTCTACTCATCTACCAAGTCATACCCCTTTTCATTTGCTTCTCTATTTGGTTTACATGTAGCTCTTTTATTAGTAGGAAATATAAGGTAATTGTGATATATTAAGATCAGCTAGAAGTAAAGTCAAGAGTATGATATGAATGGTCCTACTCATAAAATTATAGATCCAGGAAGAATCTGTGAGATCATATACACAGGTGAGACAACTGGATAAGTGACTTAAGGAAAATCACATAATAACTAGTTTGAGGCAAGGTGGATATTAGAGCCCAGTTCGAGGCTCGTATTCATTCTAGGATGTTTTGCTGCCTTCCAAAGCACTGCTTCATTCCTATTAATGAATATCAACATAAATTTCTTAAAAATTCATATAAGAAAACTTTTTGGACTTAAGCAACAGCATTTGAAAAGGGTTTTAGTATTTATATAATATCTTATATTTACCAAGTGATTTTTAATCATTTTTAAGATTTCTCAAATAATCCTAGAGACTTCATCCTCAGTTTCTGTATCAAAATATGTTTCATAAGAGCCTTTTAGTTTGTAATTATAGACTTCTCAGTAGAATATGTTAAAATATTTTCTCTTGTTCTTTCAAAGTAAGGACACAATCACCAAATCCACTCACTCACCTCCAATGCAGTGTTCAGCCAAAGGTTCAAAGAGATCAAAAGTGGAAGTAGCTCCATCTGACATGGTGATGAACTTTCGGTGGCCATAAGGATGAGGTGATCTCACTCTTCCCATCTTCCCATACAGAGCAGTCTGGATATGTCCACTCTTCCCCCATATCAAGGGTGGAATATATCTAAGGAGGGGAAAAAAACCTGAGAATTACATTTACCCTATACATCAAAAGTCTTCAGGAGAACTAATCTTGTAAGTTTTGTAACAGAAAAACTCTGCATACTGAAAACAATTATAAAAGATAAAAAAATCTTTAGACACACACACACACACACACACACATCATACTGTACTTTAGCTTCAAAATGGTTTTAGAATCCCTATTATGATCTGCCATTTTTGGAAATCTTATTGTTTCAAATAATTCACAAGAGTACAATACCACAAATTGAGAGTCAAGAGTCCTCAGAAGTCATTGAATTCAATCACTTCATTTACAGATGAAGATAGTGTGGTTCAAGGAGATTAATTGACTTGTCCAAGATCAGGTAGTTGTCTCTGATTCCAGTTCTCAAATTCTTTTTACTGTATCACATAGTTTCTTGGCATTTTTGTAAATAAATTAAAAAACAAAAATTTTGCTTTGACTGGACTTCACAGGCAAGTCATTGTGCCAACCCTAAATTTCATGTCTATGTTACAAGTTCAAAGCAGACAAAAACTAACATAAAATTCATTAGTTGGTTTCCTGTTTAGAATTTTATTGAAAAAGGATAATGACTAAGCTCAAGGATTATACAGCAAACTTCATGCTATTGTCATTACATGAAAATATTGAGTTAGAGTGGGATAGGGAATATAAAAATATATTGTTGGCTTATATCTTATTGAGGTTTGTGAATGAATGAAATACATGAAGTTACTAATAGACTTGAACTTATATGTAATAACTACAAAAAAGTATGAAGATAATTATAATGCATTATTTTTCCAGTGGTAGTTTTTCCTAATGTTAGAGTAATAGCTGAAGTTTGGTTTTCAGGGTATGCCACCCAGGTGAGGCAATAGAGTTACAATATGAGATATGCATTTTCAGATGTGAACATGTATTGAATTGTTTTACTTGACTGTACTTTGGACTGAGTGATAGAGATGAAGGAAGGAAAATACTGTACATAATTGAGGTTCATTTTATACACAAACATTTTTGCATCCTGAAATATTTATTTGTTAATATTGTTAAGTTCATAATGAAAAAGAAAAAAATCTAAAAAAAAATTTGTCCTTTAGAGTACAGAATCATAATATTTTAAAGCTGAAAGTGTCCTCAGCATTCATCTAATCCATTTCTTCATTTTATAGTTGGATAAATGAGGCATAGTCAAGTTACTTGATTAGCCCAGACAGAGTAAATAAGGGACTAGAGAATGGAATCCATGTTTCTCAATTCCAAAATTGTGCTCTCCCACTCTAAGCTAGTAGTGACTAGAAAGTTAGTTGTAATTTTTCCAAACAGGACATTTATTAATTAAAAAAGGAGATCTGTTATGTCATATTTGTTGCTTCATTCAAATTAAACATCTCTAAGCAGTTGTGGTAAGTAACCTTAACCTATTCTGTTCATTCCTTTATTCTGCACCCACTACTATTTGGAAAGCTAAAAGTAGGAATTTTTGCAGCTGGGAGAAGTACCACAAACCAAGTCCAGGGACAGCCAGTGAGTGATGGGTGTTAGGGATCCAAGCCAGGTGGGGAGGAGGAAGCACCATCTGGCAGGCTTCTATTTTAACTAATTATTCTTGTTAACTAAAGGGTAAGCCTTGATATGTCTATGATTTTGAAAGCCTTTAAGCACTGTTCAGTGCCCTTAAAATAATTCTGCACTTGAGGACTAGGGACCCTCATAGCCCTTTACTGCCTATGGTTCTGACACTTGGCATATTATTTTCTTCCAAATTAATATATACTTTTTTATGTATTGCTTTAGGTATTCTCAAAGTCATACTTTTTATCATCTCTCCACCTAGTAAGTAAATAGGAAAACAGAAACTGTATAGTGAAAACTGAAAAGTAATGAGAGAAGTAATAGTAATAATAATAATAATAATAATGGACATTTATAAAGCACCTTTTGGCTTACAAAATATTTTATTTAAAATCTCCTTTGTGTCTTATGACAATCCTCTGAGATGGGTGGATCAAAATGTGCTTAACCATCACAGTGGCTAGCTAATCTAGTACAATGCAATTCAATTCAATTAAGATTCATTATGTATCATAGTAGGCATAAAAAATAATTCAAAAAATAAAATCGAACACCTACTTGAGTCTATTTACTGCTTGCTAAAACAAAACAAACTAGATACCAAGAAGAATATAAAAGTTAATAAGGTCTCTGTCCAGAAAACTTATGATCAACATCTGACTTTAAAAAAAATCACAGAACTTGATGGACTTTGGAAAATAATGTAATGCGTTGTATCTTCTGAGGTTTTTTTGGTGGGGGGGGAGAATTGGGACAGGGATTGTCTAAATCACTCTGGAAAATATCTATCTATTCTCTCTCTCTCTCTCTCTCTCTCTCTCTCTCTCTCTCTCTCTCTCTCTCTCTCTCTCTCTCTCTCTCAAGGTTTTTGAACTCAGGTACTCCTGACGCCAGGGCTGGTGCTCTATTCACTGCACCATCTAGCTGTCCCCCTCTTTTTAAAAATTTCAAGGATGAAGATTTCCTAACTGTTCTTAGTAGCTCTTAAAATATTTACCACCATTACTCTGTTAAACTAGCCAAATTTTCTATTATTAAGAATCCATTTTATTATTAAAGAGGAGGCAGCATAGTCTAAAGCAAATAGAGACTCCATTTCAGTGCTGGGAAATCTGTCTTGTCCAAACTCTGCAGCTAATTGATAAAATGTTATCTTGGACAACTTTCTGAACCTCTCTGATCCTTGATTTCTTCTATAAAAAGATAAAGTGAGCTTAAATTATCTTTAAGGCTTGTACGGTGAAAGAAATTTAAAATCCCATACACCAGGCAGGATCGTCTAGTCACTGTCCCTCAAACACACCTGCTTTCATGCCTTTCCTTACTCTATTCAAAATGTCCTCATTATGAATTTCCATCTGTCTCTCTCTTATCCATTTGTCAAAGCCCAGCTGGAGTTTTAACTTTTCTGAGAAGCTTAATCATTCTTGCCTCTTATATGTGTAATACCTTAAGTGTTTGTGACACTCATTTGACAGTTAATATTGGGAATGTTCAAACTTACATTATTTCAGTGGATAACAAACAATAATATTACTCATTGATTTATAATATTAATATATAGCACTTAAAGATTTACAGAATATTTTTAAAAATTATTTTTAAATTCTGAACTTAAACTTCAAAAAAGGAACATTTCCATATAAACAGCAGACTACACAAAGATGCATATGAAACAATGCTTCTCCATTTCATACCACTTCTTTTTTTTTTAAACAAATAACACATTTCACACATTACTTTTAAAACTCTCTCTGGCAAGTAAGGTGCTTCCTTCTGAACTTCTGTGCATTTAAAAAAAAGTTTTAGTGGCTCTTTTTTTTTGTGTGGCCTCATTATTTATTTTTGGAATTATTTGAATGACTTTGTAATCTCACAGAGTGCCCACTGAAATGTCTTATATTTAGTAGACACACACCAAATAAATTCTGATTGAGAATAGTGATTGGGATTTCATAGCATTTGCATTTTAAATTTGTGTTTCTGAGGTTGACATCCTCACTATCAATTTGTTGAGTTCTAAAAAGTATGGTGAATGTTATATAGGTGGCCAACAATGCTAGGCTAGAAGGAATGTTAATGGTCTATTAAATTATTCCATAAATTTTTTCATAAAAAGTTTTCTGTAAGAGGATTTTTTGGTGGTAGTAAAAAACTGGAAATGGAATAGCCATTTATGATTTGGGGAATAGTTGAACAAACTGTGTCAAAAGAATGTAACAGAAAAAGAAATGATGAATAGAAAGAATTTAGAGAAACAAAACAATTGTTAAACTGAAGATGCCTGAGGCAGTGGTTAGAGCACTAATCTGGGATGAGCAGATATATAGTCTAGCCCGTGCTTTGCTATGGAATGGTATGTTAACCTTGTAGAAACCACTTACAACTTTTTGTATTTCTGTTTCCTCATCTGCAAAATGAGATAATCAATATTTTACTTTAGTCAGGAAAGTTCTCTGAACATAAAAAGGGCTTAATAAATATTTTAGTTTAATTGAAAGGAAAGTAACACCACCAATTTCTTAGTTCAAGGAGAGGTACTTCACAAAACACTAGGTAATGATATTTAACAATAATAAAGTAAAAAAAAACCCTCAAATTGACACTTGGTTATAATTCCAAGAATCCCACTACTTGTGGTTTCCCCTAATCCCCCCATCTTCTACTTCCCCAAATCCACAAAACACTAGTTAGTGCTGGGCAAGGTTTTTTGGTTTGTTTTTCTCCTTCAGAAAATGATCAAAGGATATTAATGTTGGGGCAATGGAAGCTACAGTGACTCAGAGAAAAGACACACCCCACTGACTCATTCAGTAAGAATATTCAGATTCTTAGGGGGTAAAATAAAAGAATAATTATCCTGGGTAAAACAAAGATGGCTAATAAAATTTTAAAAAATAAAACAAAAAAGGAAACCATGCATATATTAAAGAAATAATTAGGAAGGTATAATGGACCCAAGAACCAAAGCAAGTAATTCTTCCAATCCTAATACAATCTGAGTCTCCTATACCACACTATATTCTAGTTGTTGCTAGACTAGGGTGAGGACAAAGAAGAGAAACATGGCCATGACTTTATTGTTAACCCTGTTACTCTGTAAAAAACTACTGATGATATGTCAAGAGACTCTATTGTCTCAAAAGCTCAGCTGTGTTTTATCTGACTTATGTGGCAACAGGTTTCTGGGTATAGGGGCTCAAGAAAACATAAATATTCAGTTCTTTTGGGCAAAAAGTCAATTTGCTAATTATAAATTTTAAAATTATGGAAATGTAAGGTAACAAAATGGAAAGGTCTTAACAGTATTTCTGTAATACTCTAAGAAAAAAATCTTATTTGCTTATACTTTTATACATTATGAGAGCAAAGTGGATTTTGGATGATCTAGAAACAATTACTACCCTTTTCACTCCCTCTTTTTATTATCAGAGCACTCATCATATTAAAGGAATGCTTTTTTAAAAAAAAAATGTTTCCAGAACCAGCTTAATGGAGCCACTATAAACTTAATGATTAATATATCTCGAATTTAGAGTTAAAACTCTTTGAATGACAAAATAATCATTTAGAGTTTAGACTCATAAAGAGTTCAGTAATCATAAATCATATAAATTTGAATCATAAAGTAAAATGACTAAAAAAATAAATACATTAGAATTTATATATTAAAACAAGTGTTGTGGATATTTCAAGATTCAGCTTGGGATGTTGTTTATTCTAGCAAGAGGCCATTCATTGCCTGAAACATTTTTAACTAATGAATTAAATTTTTTTCCAATTAAATGAAAAGATGGTTTTCAATATTAATTTTTTCTAAAATTATGAGGTCCACATTTTCTTTCCTTTTTCTCTCTGCCCCCCCCAAGCAGCATATTATCTGATATGGGTTATACATGTACAATCATATTAAATGTATTTCTATATCAGTCATTTTGTGAAAGAAGAATCAGAACAAAATGGAACAAGAAAGAAAAAAACATTTAAAAAAGTGAAAAGAGTAAGCTTTGATCTGCATTTGGACCCCACATCTCTGGATGTGGATGGCATTTTCCCTCATAAGTCTTATGGAAATGCCTTTGGTTATTGTATTCTTGAGAAGAGCTAAGCTATTTCTATCCATAATTGATCATCATACAATGTTGCTACTGCTGTATACAATGTTTTTCTGGTTCTATTCTTATCACTCAACATCAGTTCATACAAATCTTTCCAGGTTTTTCTGAAATCTGCCTGCTCATGATTTCTTATAGAACAACCACATACCACAACTTGTTCAGCCATTCAAATGACTTAAGTGTACCCAATTTTTAATTCTTTGCCACCACAAAAAGAACTGTTATATTTTTGAACATGTGAGTTTTTTTTCTCTCTTTTTTTGATCTCCTTAGGATACAAATCTAGTACTGTATATTGCTGGATCAAAGGGTATGTGCCCAATTTTACTGCCCTTTGGGCATAGTTGCAAATTATTCTTCAGAATGGTTGGATCAATTCATAACTCCTCCAATAGTGTGTGTCCCAGTTTTCCCACTTCCTTTCCAACATTGATCATTTGAAACACTTTTTAGACCCTCACCTTTGGAAGTGCTTATAGGTTCTGAGGCACATTCTTTTGAACATCATCAACAGTGTTAAGTTGCTACCTTTTGAAAGTGTACTTGGTTTTTGAAAATAGTAAAAAGTAATTTTATGAGATAGGGAGGTGGTCAAACTAGGCAATAACTACTTTTGTTTAAAAAAAATGAATCATTACAAAGGTACAAGGACTAATTTTCTTAGCTGACTTACAGAATGGTTCCAAGGCAGTTTCAAAAGTCCCTAAAACTCTGGAACAATGACAACATTGGAAGAATAAATGTAAACTTCAAAGAAAGGTATTTGCAAGAACAATATTCATTTGTATTAATAAATTCTGATATCTCATTAAGAATAAATCTCATAATTTTATAGTCACAGTTTCTATTAGGCATGACATCATTCACTGTTATTAACTTAGGTGGGGTTATATTTTTTTAACACACAAAGAAAGTAATGAGCTATTTTATGTATATATATATATGTGTGTGTGTATATATATATGTATATACCCCACAGCTGAGAAAACAGCTTAGGGGAAATGAGAATAAGGGGATGAATGGTCTGCACTGATCAAGATTTTCTTCCTATTGCTCTCTCTCTCTCCCTCTCTCCCTCGGCCCTGGCATTTGTGTGCTGTAGGCAATGTTTGAAAAGTGAGCCCCCAATGTGTTACAGGCCACTGAAGGCTTTGAACCATCTCTATAAAACATGACTTGACTTAACACAAAGTATCTTCATGCTCTGGAGATCTTGCAATAAAATTCATAATAATAAAAATAAATTTTAAAAATATCCCTTGTTTGTGGCCCCCTGTATTTTATGCCTTGGGTCTAATCCCTCTCTCCCACCCACCTCCCAGCTAGATATAATCTTCTCTTCTTTTGATCTCCAAAACACTCTGTTCTTTTTTATCACACTTAAATATTCTACCTTGTTATAGTTATATATAAATGTCTTTTCAAATTTACCATTATCTAAGCTCCCTAAGAGACTTTTATTTCTGCTGGACTATGTATTACATAGTACCCACATTATACATGGTAGGTTTTTGACTCGGGAACATGCTAAGGAACAATAACAATAAATAACAAATGCTATAAAATTGCATCAAAAAGAATTTGGAAGTGTCAAACAGATCCATTCTCATTTTAGGAGACTAGATTTTAACCATCCTAGTTATCCACAAAGTACTTTGAAATCATGGATAATAGGTACTCTGCATAGTATATATATTTATATATATATATATATGTATAGCACAGTAGACTTCATATGAAAAATGAAATATCACTGTATGTGTAAAAAGAAAAGTCCTTATCAAATAAAGTTGAAATTCTGAGTCAGTTGAATATGGGCACAAAGCACAAACAAGAACTCATTAACACTGCACAATTTCTCAAACTAGACAGAAGAAACAGATATGGTTCCAAATCCTGTTGACCAAAAAAGAAAATAATTTTTTCTCTGTGACTTTTTCTAATTTGTGATGGGACAAGGAAGCTTGATTTGAAAACCAAGATTTTAAAATTTTTAAGAAACCAGAAAAGGCAGTTCAAATTCAACTGCCTATTTAAAAAACTCCCATTAGACTATCAAGTTTTACATACCTTAATGACTTCTCTCTGAAGAAAGGTCAAGAAGGGAAAAAAAATAATCCAGATTCATCACAAAGAGTGAATATAAATATAGTAGCAAACTAAAAGACCCTCAGAAATAAAATTTAAAACCCTAAAAATTAAATAAAAGGCAAAAGGGAACCACCCACCCACAAGGTTTTCAGGTTAAACTTGAAATTCTGACATTAAACCAGGTATTCATATACATTTCTTGAAGGCAGAACAGAACCAACTGGGATATGAGACAGAATGGACCTCAGGTATTTTCTCCACTGTATCTTGCAAAGAGTCAATAGGTATTTGATAATTAGTTAAGACTTTGCTCTTAGGATCATGGCCTTTCTCATTTACTTCTCTCCAACACCCCTACTTTCTTAATGGTCTTACCAGCAAGACAGAAAGTCAGTTTTACTACAGAGTTAAAAAAATACACTGCCAAGGCACTTGTAACTTATAACAATCCAGTCTTTATCAAACTTCAAGCAGCTTATCTCATTAGCTAGGCTCTTGACAACAGGATTCCATGATAATGTTTCACTCCCTGCTTTAGCCTGCAGGCACAAATACTTAGATTATTCAGTCCTATCCTTTGCTGACATCTGGATTCATCATTCTGTTCATGTTCTATAGCGGGTATATCCTATCCTAAAATTTACTCAGTCCCTCTTTATTAAATCCTGAAATAAGACACTTTATTATATATTTACCCAGGTTCTTTGAATTTGGACAAATTTCTCTCACCAGGTACTCTTTTGCCTTCAAAGATTTTTTTCTTGGCTGACTTGCACCTGGTTGGCCAATGGGTTCTGTTATTGATATATACCAGAGGGATGAAAAATCATCTTTTTTTATCAACTAATTTTTTATCAACTATTTTTCTTTATCCCTTCCCCCGGCTCCCTCTATCAGGTCACCAACTACCAGTGTGAAACAAACTTACATATATGGGGGCCTCAACAACATCTTGAACCCCCCTGGCATAGACATCTTGATTTTTTTTGTGCGTGCATCAGATCAGAGCACATTCTATTGCACAATATTTATGCGTAATATGTGTGTAAAGGATGGGAATCAAGAAAGGAAATTGTGGGTTTTAAGATATCTTTGATATCTAAAATGTCGACCTGTTAAATTGTTTTCTTTTTTATATTCTGGATTCTGAAATGGGACTTTGCCCTGCTGCAATTTTCTACTGCAATAATATACATAGAAAAGAAGAGAATTTTGGTCAACTGTGCCATAGCTGTATTGTAACTCATTTTCAACATCTGTAACTTTCTATCAGGAGTTTTAAAGTTAGAAGTAGTTAACATTTATGTGGTATGCTCTCATAACATTCATATGTATTTATTATTATTATTTCCATTTTGCAGATGAGGAAACTGAAAGGTTGAGAGATTAAATTACTTGTTCATGGTTTAAAAGTAAGTATAGGAGGAAGAATTTGAAGTCTAGTTTCTTCTGAAACTAAATTTTAGCGTTTTTACCTTCTTTATCCTTACATTTCCATTTAGCCCAACCCTGTCATCATGTTATAGGTGAAAAAACAAAAACCCAAAGAGGTTAGAGACCCAAAGCCATACAACTAATTGGTGGCAGAACTGGGATAAGGTCCTTGGGCTCCCAGTCCATAGCTATTTCCATCATACTATGCTGGGAATCATTCTAAACTTTTTTTTTTCCTCCAACATAATATTGATGGATAGAAGATAGCTATGAATAGATATTATGAACTGAAAGGGGAACTGAAAGATCATGAAGTCTTTTATTTTATAGATGATTAAGTAGTAAAGCTTGAAGTCACATCTTGAGTTATGTAGCAGAGTGAGGCTTAAGACTAATTAGGTCCACCCTTTAAAAATCTTCTAAGTAACATTTTTAGATTAGAAACTATGGAGTTGACTTTCAGGTTATATATGAACAACTTATTCATACCCCCCCCCCCTTTTATGGGGCAATGAGGTTAAGTGACTTGCTCAAGGTCACACAGTAGTATCAAGTGTCTGAGGTCAGATTGATCTCAGTGCTCTTATCCACTGTGCCACCTAGCAGCTGCAATCATATTCTTTTTACCAATATATGGCCATAGGATTGAAAAAAGAAAATCATAAAGTCATGTAGAATAGAGACTGAATGTGAAGCAAGAACTTCAAAGGTTTATCATCAGTTTAGAATTTACTGCATTGTTAAATAGAGTGTACTGTCTATCTAAATCAAACTTGCAGGAGATTCCCCCCTGCCCCAGCTATAAATTGAGCCAGTAACAGTTATTATTTCACAGGAATAAGAATTATATGACATGACATAAGGGTTTCACTGAAATCTCTCCATGTCAAGAAAACATAAGAAATGTCATATTGGCTTATTTACAATTCAGTATTTTGTCTCTGATAAGTGACAATGAGAGGTATACAGTGATTAATAGCTTCAATAAAAATTAATTTTTTTAATCAAGACTATCTGATAGTAATGGAAATCTTAATGTATTTTAGTTTTAATGGTAAACTTTGTAGCTTAAAAAAAGCTTCAGAGACCAGTATTTATTTATTTTTTCCATAAGATTAAGATCTTCAGGAGCTGGAGCTTATTCACCATTTGCTGGCTGCCAACCAGAGATATTTCAGTTACTTTCCCTTTGAAACTATTTCAAATGTTGATTTGCTTAATGAGGACCAACTATCCCAAAGTCAAATGCTAGAAAAGGGGAGAGGAGGATAAAGAAATAGACAACCCATTAAATGGTATGTGTATGTGTGTATGTGTGTTTTCAGAAGTCAGTGTATTAATCATAGCAAGTGGTGAAATTACAAAAGTAAACCTTCATTTTTATTTCTGCCCCACCCAAATATATTCAAATTCTTCATGCTTTAGAGAGGAAATGTGACTTAGACATAAATATGAAAAAAACTTTTAAAGGGGTGTAGCATAGCACAGAAAAAAAATTATCCCAGATTCTCTTAATTTGAGAAGTAACCCACAGCACATCTCTAGCTAGCCACCTGGAGCATCTTAAACCTTTACACTCAGAACTCATGCATCTGATGACATAGGAATAATTTTCCTACAGGATTTGTGGTCATTGTGATTTCATAGTAGCACACTAAATTTTTTTAGTGTTTTCACTAGACAAAAACCACTTGTCTAACATGACAAGAAGCCAGGAAACCCTGGATGTAATCCTACCTTGATGTGTGAACTGGGTAAGCCAGACAATTCATTTACCCTCTCTGTTCCTGAGTTTCCCTTTTGTGAAAACATGTTACTGAGAGAACACAGCAAAGAGGTGGGTATATGGGGAGTGGACAGGACACATGCTTTAGGTAAGACTGTGATGATCACCTCCCTACCCCAAAAGAACTCTTCTCATGACTTCCATGCTTTACCATAAAGTTTGCATCCCCCTTTTTCCTCAAAGAGCTCATTCTTAAAAGCTGGCAAACAACTTATTTTCTTGGCCATAATGCTCAAATGTTGTAAAGCATTCATTAATGTGTGCGGGATAAGAGAAATGGCTTTCATTCGTTTCACTACTTTTCAGGGGACTTGTTTGCTTTAACAGGGATAGGCATTCAGTAAAAAAGGCAAAAATTTCAGTCCTATTAGGAATGTTATCTTTTCACCAAGAAAAATAGATATTAGAAGACTTTTGTTCCTATAATGGAATTTATTAGCCTTAAGATAATGACCCTGAAGTGACTAACAAAGAGATTAAAATAAGATCACAGGATTAAGAGCTAGAAAGGACCTTCACCTTAAAGATCATCCCGTGTCAAATGGTTTCATTTTTGGATGGAGAGAGATTTGATTTGCCTATGGTCACAAAGAATAAGGGGCAAAATTCAAATCTAAATAGTCTCTTTCCACTACACTTTGACAGAGAATTTGGCAGACCAAATGAATATACAAAAAGAAAGTCCTGTCCACTCCCTATTCAAAAACCTTTGAACTTCTTATTCCTCCATATATTCTCTCATATTATCCCATTTCTCTCAGTCATCACAAATCCTTATCTGGCATTGTTAATTCTCTAAGAAAATAAGTGAGTGGTGTCTTTCTGCGAGTAAGGACTATCAGCAATAAATGTTATCAATATAATGATAGGCTACAAGTTCACTTTTGTATTTTGAAATGTGATCAATTCTTTTCTATTAAGTTATGCTATGAGCTTTCAATACCAATCTCATAACTACAGCTAGATGGTTTTAATTCATATGAGAATGTAATTAGGTGTTTCTTTTCAGAGACGGAAGAATCTACATTGGATTTTTCTCTTCCCATTCAATATGGCTTTAGTCCCATCCCCAAAAGCCCTCTTCTCAGAGGCTGAATTTAGTTACAAATCACTGATTTTATAGAAAGAGCACTTTTAATAAGGCAGGTAGCTCCAAGTGTTTCTGGTTATCATTTAGAGATGGAAGAAGGTGAGGGAATCTCAAGTGGTGACGAGTTCTGATATACTTAGGCTTATGATGGGGCTGTGCACTAGGACAAAGAGGAAAACTGAGAATGCCAGATTTAATAAACTTACACGACTGCTTCCTTTTAGGGGTTGCTATGCACTTCATACTTTATACAACTTATCACATAGACTCTAGAGGTAAGAGGAGCTACTGATAAGGAAATGATGGATTTCTTATGGCAAGTATGTTCAGAATTAAACATTTCAGGTCTACTGCCACAATATAAGCAAAGTGCTCAGCTTTGCAGAATGTCTTAAAAGGATAATCAGAGTTATCCTTTGAAAAATAGCATTTTTCTTCACTGAATGCACAGATATCCTTGTAGTTATGACATTATAATGTCATTGCTCTTGCTAGATGCTGGACTAAGGTCCTTCTGTTCTTAAATTACAAGATTATGCATGGGGAAATTCCACTACAGAGAAGTCCTTTCTTTGACTAAAGAGACAAAGATAGATCAAGGAAACTAAGTGAAATCCACCTTTCCTAATATAACCTGAGTCTTGAAACATAAGCACTGGGCAAAACCTGTTCATATATAGGGCCTGTATTATTCTTATTCTTATTCTTATTCTTATTATTATTATTATTATCTGTCTATATTTTTAATTATAAATGTTAAAAAAAAACAGAACAGCCATATGATTTATTTTAGAGATGTAGCTTAATTAAATTAAAATGCTATCTCAAAACAAGAGAAACCATAATTCTATAATGTTAAAGTTAAGGAAAGAAACTTAATTTAACCAGGTCACCCAAGGTTTAAACTTCGTATGAAGTGAATTAGTTAAATCTCCAAGATCAACATATCAAAACCTAAATTTAGTGAAGTTTCATTACAAAGAACTTCAGTATTTCAAGGACTCAATTTGAGTGCCTATCAAATAATACCCCTATGGGTTGTACAAGAGATACTACTATTATATATATATATATATATATATATATATATATATATATATATATATATATATATGTGTGTGTGTGTGTGTGTGTGTGTGTGTGTATGTTTACGAATACATGCACACAGACACATATGTATATAAACATATATATGTATTTTATACACATATTAAACATATCTACATATTTATTTATAGTACTAGATAAGGTTGTATAGAGGGAGGGACAGGATGAGTTTGAATGAATTATAAGGCTAGACAAATAAGACTGGAAAAGCAGAATTAAGCAAAATCAGATTATGAAAGATGTTTGAATTTTTGAAATGGAAGTTTTTATTTTTATCCTACAGATATTTCTGAGAAACTGAAAAAAAGCAGTGGTAGGTTCAGAATATTGCTGTAGTGTGTATGTTTGAAGGGTTAACAAATTCAGAAAAAAAATATATATATACATATAATATATATGTATATATATATATATATATATATATATATATATATATATATATATATACTACAACTGATCTGTGATCTCACTGATGTAGGCACTATTTACCAACATTACTCACATGATATCTCCTCCTGCCTAATTCCTGATTTACTGGGGTCCCAATCAGTGTGCTAATGGCCTCCCTGGCCTTTTCTTCCTTTTTAAAAAAAATTTTGAAAGGCAATGGGGTTAAGTGACTTGCCCAAGATCACACAGCTAGGTAATTATTAAGTATCTGAAGTCAAATTTGAACTTAGGTCCTCCTAACTCCAGGGCTGGTGTTCTATTCACTGTGCCAACTAGCTGTCTGACCTTTTCTTGACCTTACACAAACATACCAGGGAAACATGTAGGCTTTCTACTGGTGATCCTTCACTCTCACTATGTTTCTTTGATGACAACCTTTGTACCCCTTCTTTTTTTTGTAATTCTTGTTTGGGTACCATGGACATTATGACTTATGGCTTCTAAGTCATAGAACACACACACACACACACACACAAAACCCTAGGAGGAACTCACAGTCTCTGAGCTATACATAGGATAAATTGGAAATCATCAACAAAAGGCAAGCAAGAGAATGAAGGATTGGAAAAGGTTTCTGGTAGAAACTAGGACTTTAGGTGGATCTTGAAGGAAAGAAACCAGGAAAGTCAGGAGATAGAGATGAGGAGGGAGACTGCTCTATGCATGGAGGTGGGGGGGGTGGAGGGGGGGCCACCAAGGAAAATAGCTGAATTTAGGGGTCAGAGTATCTTGTTTGGGAACAACAAGGACACTGGTGTCACTGGATCAAAATAAACATGGGGATGGGTAGAGAGATGTAAGGTATTTGAAGACTGGAAAGATCCAAGATCTTTGAATACCCCCCCCAAAAGGGGGAGTTCCTTGTAATATATACATTTAGTTTTATGAATTTAAAAATATTCTGAATAGGTTTTATCAAACAGTCAAGAAGGTTGGGGGAGGGCAGGAGTCATGAACAAAAAAGGAGAAAAAATCATTTGGAACAACTTTCTGGAAAAGGATTAAGTCTTAAGCTGTAATTTAAAAGAAAGCTAACCTGCTAACTTCTAAGAGGAACACAGAACCAAGGAATGGAAACAAGCTTCAACTAATGATTTCAACTGATGGTGCTATGGTTTACTCTGCTGAAAGAGAATAGCTTTCCTATGGAATTCAAACAAAATTTTGGAAATTTTAGCAGGGCTCTATCTTTATTCCAATGTGAAGAAGCAACTGATTATGAACCAATTATACATTTGTAACATATACTGTATACATTCAAAACCATACAGGATGCAAAATCTTTCTAATTTAAACTTTTGTTAAGATATCTTGTATTTTTTCTTCAAGGTGAATAAATATTAGAAGTCTTAATGACCATTTATTTGATGCTCTCAAATTCCAGAATCCTTTCTGCTTGGAATGGAACTTCTAAGGGTATAAATTACATAACTACAGGACACCCAACTGTATGTAATTTGGTTGAATGGCTTCTATGAGTAGGTAGTCAAGGCAGATGAGGTTATTACTTAAGAAGAGCAAGTTCTCCCACCAGGGTACAGTATTAGAATAGCAAGTTCTCTCTGATTGAATATATACACTAGAGATCCTAAAGAAACTTCCTGTATTCCACTAATTTCCTATCTTGAAGTACAAAGGTTAGAATAGCCTGATAATAATATAACACTATCATATTATGATTTGCTTTTAAATGTACTCAGTTAGGACTCATATCATGTTCTGATTGTAAATGATATTAAACTCAATAAAATATGACTCCTAAAACACTCACTTTTAACTCTAAATCACCTTCCCACCCATTCAATGGAATTCCACAAATATTTGCTGAGTGTCAGCTCTATACCAGAGAAGGCTAAGACAAAGGCTAGGTAAAGAAAAACAAAAATGAAAATACTCTTTCCCTTCCTAGAGTTTACAATCTACATTTACTGGAAAGACTGAAGCCTAGCAATATGAAAGTCTAAGTCTTTTCCTTTAGCATCTTACAAAGAAGTTTAGAAGAAGCTTTTATTTTATGGGTAATGGGGGGCATGTAAAGGTTTGGGGGTGTGGAACAACATGGTGAAATTAGCCTTCTAGGGCAGGGTTTAATCTGGTGGATAAAATTTGGGAGCAAAGTTATTAAATTTGGTTTGTGAATGCTAAGTTTCAGGAAATGTGAAAAATGTCCAGACTCTAACTGTATTTTTCAGCATAACACCTCAAGGATCACAGAACTAGAGCTGCAAGGGCCCTTAGAGATCATATAGTCAACTTTCTGTCTTTACAGGTGAAAAAACAAATTTGGGAAGTTGAAGGAACTTGGTCCATGATGAGCAAGCTATGAGCTGAGACTTAAATCTATCATTTTTAATCTCTCTGAACCTAAATAGCCTCCTCTGTAAAACCAGGGACTTTGAAGAGATAACATTTAAACTCACTTCCAGGTCTAAAGTTCTATGAGTAATATAAACATTGAGTATTTTAAGATTTCCTAGAAAGTAGGATTTTAGATGGGCCTTCAAGGATTTAGAATATACATAAAAAGCCTGTACAAGAAAAAGCAGCCATGAAGTAGGCCAGTTCATCTGGAGGGGAGATTTAATAAATACTCACTGAATTATTTTTCTTGCTAAAAAAAAAAATAAAAACAGCAACAGATATTTATGATTGGAGAATCAAAGCTTTCTTTATAACCCAAGTGTGTATTTGAAGTTGAAAGAGGTGGGGGTGGGGGGTAGACAAGAAGATTATACTGGGTCAACAGGCGTGGCACCACTTAGATTTAACAAACCTTGGTGAAGCTCTTCATTCCATGTTAATGACTGATCACAAGCTTTATAGTGATCTGGTTGGAAACAGCACACCAGGATGTAGCCTCCCAATGAATCAGATCCATAAGTAAACACTACTTAAATGTCAGACACAACCAGTTTAGGAAGTTTGTGATATTACCATCCAACAGTGACAATGATGCTTAGCCTTCTGAAGTGAAACTATTGAATTAACATTTAAAAAAATATGGCATAATGGATAGATTTTGCTGAGTCTCACTGATCTCCTCCTAATGAGGTAATAAATGGTAGCTGAATTCAATCACTGATATTTGGAAGAAAGGGTGTTCTGGTGCTACATATTTCACATTTTTAAATTACTATCTCAAAAGGAAAATTTCTAAGGCTATTTAAGAAGCCCCCAAGCCCTTCCCTAATGACCCCTATAACTAGACATTGACATATACACTGACTTGGAAGAATGATCTAGTATCTTTAGCAGCAATTGACTCATTTTCATTTTATGCCATAACACTATGGGTAGACAGTTCTGGCTGCTACTTTTAATCAAAGACTTTTTTTCCTTAGCTCTTCCCTTTCTCTCTTGGTAAAGTCATCTGCTCCCATGGTTGAAAAGGATCAGTTCTATGTTCTATAGATGACTGACAAATATATCTATATTTTTATTTCTATTATCATTTATAGTGTAACATTTAAAAAGTTTGAGATGCATGATTTCTGGGAAATTTAATCATGCTGACATTTTAATAAAAGAGATCAGTGGCACTCTTGAATGCCAAAGACCCCTCAGGGTGGTAGGATCACTATTTAGATGCCCTTGGAAGAGCAGATGTTCCTGAGGGTGGCTAACTTGCTTATCAATTAATGAGACAATGAGAGGTAGATTATATTCCATTGAGGGTCTTGAGAGGACAGGACTTAGACCATCCAAAGTCTTGATCAAAAAGTCTTATTAATTTCCCTATCACCTGTTTGACAAAAGGGAGAAGTCATGTTTTCTCAGTCTTGTCTGAGTAAACACAACGAGAAGGAATTTATAAATTTGCCTAGACTTACTTAGAAATTCTATTATTGCCTGATTAAATCTTAGCCTGGGTATGTCTTTGCCTAGGGGAAGTACAAAAGGGAAAAAACCTTGGTCTTGATTCAACAATTAGTTATTAAAACAAGAAACAATCATTTATCCCAATATCTACAATAAATATCTATCTCCCAGATTTCTTTATTGCTTTGGTGTTATATTTCCAACTACCTAACATTCAATTTGTCCAAAAGCAAAATTATTAGATTCCTTCCAAAATCTTTTCATCCTCTTAACTATTTCTGTTGATGGTTGTTATCACTCTCTAAGATGCCTATGCTTTTTTTTAGTTTTTTTTTGAAAGGCAAATGGGGTTAAGTGGCTTGCCCAAAGCCACACAGCTAGGTAATTATTAAGTGTCTGAGACTGGATTTGAACCCAGGTACTCCTGACTCCAAGGCCGGTGGCTTTATCCACTACGCCACCTAGCCGCCCCATGCCTATGCTTTTAAAAGTGTGAAATGACTTATTTTTCTGCTTCATCCTCCACACCCAATCAGTTGTCTTATTTGGTTAATTTTATATCTACAATTTCTCTCCCATCTCTCATTTCCTCCCCACTCACATCATTAGCATCAGATGAGAGGATAGACATCCCTACTTATCTTTTTTTTTTAAGCCTCTTAACTGGCCTTCCTGCTTCCAATCTCTCCCTAATTGATCCTTAATACAAATGCCAAAATAATCTTCCTTATGTCTGACAATGCCACTCCTTACTCACAAACATTCAGTGGCTCTGAGCATACTGCTTATAGGGGAAAACAAACTGCTAGGTTTGGCATTGAGGGTCATCTACAATATAGCTCTTTCTTTTCTGGCTTATTTCATTCACAGTAGTCCCTTCCATGAGCTTGACATTCCAGCTAAACTGGCTATTCAGTGATCTTATCCTACATTATCCCTTCTCTGGGAATTCCCAAAAACTACTTGCCTCCTTCTGGTCTCCCATCTTTTCCTCTATACTAAAATATATTTTTATCTTTACTTGTAGAAATACCCTCAGTGCCAGTTCAAGAAGCTACCTCATCTATGAAGCCTTTCATTTACCCCTCCCCATTTCCCCTGCTTTGAAGTAATTTCTCCCTCCTCAAATTTTATCAGAGAACTTTGTCTAGATTTATTTTGTCCTTTTATTATATTCTATTGTGTCTCATTTTGTTGTTGCTCAGTTGTGTCTGACTCTTTTCGAACCCATTTGGAGTTTTCTTGACAAAGATACTAGATTGGTTTGCCAGTTCCTTCTCCAGTTCATTTAATATATGAGGAGGAGACTGAAGCAAACTGGATTAAGTGACTTGCCCAGAGTTACACATTTAGTGTCTAAAATCAGATTTGAACTCAGGCCTTCCTGACTCCAATTCAGGTCTTCTATCTACTTCACTGCCTAGTTGCCCACTGTGTAGTATACTTCTGTGTATATTTCATTAAATTATAAACAACTTTAGGGCAGAGCCTATACTTTTTTTATTTTGTTATCTCCAGTATTTACCACAGTACCTTCTCCATAGCAGGGACTTAATATATTTTCACTAAAATAGAAATGTAAAATCCTAGCAAAGACTCTTTTTGAGTTGCTATTCATTTTATCAAACAATGTAAAACTCATATCATCGACAAAATAAATTCATACAGAATCAAAGCTTTCCACAACCATAACAACCACTAAAAGGAAGGCCCTAAAAGACAGACACATTTCCCCACAACTCAAGGGAAATGTGCCTTCCTGATATAAATATTACAATGTGAAATCAATTCTGATTGTAAGCTTGGTCATTGAACAGTCTTCTGTTTTATATCATGGATATTTCCTCTTAAAAGAGTCTACCTTTATATAATCAGACTGCTTTCATGATTCAGTTTTACCATACTCCTATAAAGACAATAAAAATTAGAATCAGTTCTTAATTAGCCCTCTAATCTTCTTAATATAGTGGCAGAGATAATCCAAAAAATAAGTGATCCAAAAAGAATTTCTATATATTTTTTAATATAACTAGTTTATCCTTATAATTCAAAGGATAAATTAATTGCATTTTGCTAAGGCTTAATATTACAGTAAGTTTGTATTCCATGAGTGTAAACCATGCAACAATAAACAGCAAAGGGCAACCTAGACACTTTTTCTGTTTCATTTTTTTAAAATTTTATTTATTTAAGACAATGAGGTTAAGAGTGACTTGCCCAAGGCTACACAGCTAGGCAATAATTAAGTGTCTGAGGTCACATTTGAACTCAGGTCCTCCTGATTCCAGAGCTGGTGCTCTATCCATTGCACCACCTAGCTTCCCCCCAACCTAGACACTTTAAATGGCAAGGGATAGCAGAATTGTGATCAAAGAGAAACTAGTCTGGGGCTACAAATTGGACATAAACAATTTACAGAAAAGGTATTCCATATGTAGCTGAGTATTGATTATACTTGGAATTGTTATGACCCTCTGTAAAAGAACCGAGAGTTTAAGTTCAGTTTTGAGTAAATGGGAGAATGGGAGAAAAGACTGCTCTGGTCTCAGTAAGAATGCCAACTCTCTTGGAAAAGGAATAATTTCACTCTTGGCTTTGTATGCTCAGAACCTAGCACAATGCTTTGTATTTGCTGGGAACATATTTTAATAATAAATATTTATCAATGGCACATTAATTATATATATAAATTACATTAAGTAGTTTATTGACTTGTATTCTAAAGAATACTCTGTAAGTATTTGTCAAGAATTTGATTTCGTCAAAAAGAACTAAAAAGGAAGTTGGAGATTATTCCTTAAAAAAAAATGGATTTTAATGTAGGAAAGGTCTTTAGGGGATATCCAGCTGAATTTTCCTCTTCCTCTCCCTGCCATTAGACAGTTGAAAAAACTGATAACTACAGTAGATTAAGTAGCTCACCCAAAGTCTTATAGAGCCAGGATTTTAATCCAGAGCAATCCAGAAACTAAAAAGATCTCTCTAGATTGGGAGCTAATATTCACTTGTCTGTGCTGTGATACTATGGGTAGGGAAGGGTATCAGAATTAGAAAAGTTTATCTGTTTGTTTTTAAAAGTAAAAGAATTCTGAATTTTAGGACATTACTATGGTTTATGGTAAACTTCAGAGGTTAATTAAATGAACAATAAATTGGTAACAAAAGTTTTGAGACTGAATTTATTTTTTTTTAAATAGTGGGAATACTGAAGCAAAAAAGGTACTTTCTTTATCTGCATTAAGTAAGAGGCAATATTTAACAATACAGACCAAAACTTTTATATCTTTTGGTATTAGGAAAGGTATGCACTCATGAATAAACTTACTGGTATGAGTACTGATAAATTGGCAGTTTACTTAGGTTTGTCACAGTGATTTGACACAACAGATCTCAGAGATGGTGTTACTATTAAGCAATTTTCTCTTCTTTCTGGCTTGGCTGGCCTATTGAACTGGCTATATGATACAGTAGATAAAACAAGTAAGCATGATCCAAAAAAAAAGAGTTATGTCAAATTGTAGGTAAAATAATCTGAATACAACAATAAGCATATACTTATTTAACAATCTTTCCATAAACAAAGGATAAGAAAAGAGGTGGGACCTGTGATTTTCATTCTCTGAGGTAAGAAAACACCCTTTAGCATAACAAATGATATTTGCTGATGTCAAAACCTAAGAGAGAAAAAGAGATAAGCATCTGGGACCAGAAATCCAGCTAACACCTTGATTAGTTTTACTTCCAATTTGGAATTTTTGTTTCCTATTTGGAACTCCTATAAATTCCTATGGTAATGAAACCACCCTATTTTCTTAATAAGAATATTTAAAAGATATGTATATGTGAATATGTTTGTATGTGTATATGTTTATATGTATGTATGTTACCAGTAGCACTCAATAGAGAATACATGACACCATAAAGAGATGACTTCAGGGCAGGGCTCCAGTTCAGAGTACTGGATTTTGGGTCAGAAAACTGGGGTTCAAATCTTAGCTCTGCTCCCTGTGTGATCTCTGGTAAGTCAACCAAACTCAGCTCAGTTTCTTAACATAAAAAAGGGATCCAATACAACTTATACGGCTGACCTCACAGTTTTGTTGTAAGGATCAAATAAGAATAATTTATAAGTTTGCAAGTTGCATAGTAAATAATTATAAAATTACATAGTAAAGTGCCATGACATAAGTATGTTATCTTTTCTCATATCACAATACTATCAATGAAGATTTCCAACCAAGCAAGTCCTTGAGGTTTAGGGGCCATGTAATCACATTGCTGTTTCCTAGAGCGCTTCATCAATGTTTAATATTTTACTGCAAATGTCCAAGTAAATATTTATACAGAACCCAAAAAAACATGAAACCAGTTCAAAGAAAAATGAGAGTTGGGGCAATTACTATGCAACTAGAAAAGGATAAAGTCTTAGTGTTCAGCTTGAATGACAATAAATCAAAGAGGGAAGGGAGGATTTTTCCAAAAACAATCTAGTTTGGAATGTCCCTGAATTTGATAAACCAAAGTAGAAAGATGACCCAGTTTGAACACTCCCTTTGTGTCCTATAAAGTGTACATCCTCAGACTAGAGATGAGCAAAGACAGTACATGAGATAGGAAGCCTGGCTCTTGAGGGCAAGGTCAAACAGAAAAAAAGTGATCCTGCTGTTACAGGACAGTTAATAGGAGATAAAAGAGAGGCAGGGAGGAGGTGATGACTGGAACAAGAAATGCAAGCTAGCTTACTCTGCCTTAACAGACACAATAAGGATATAAATTTGTAGGAAAGACATTTCTGATCAATATACATAGTCAAATATGTACCAGACAGGCAACATTGTTTGGCAAGAATGAAATATGAAGGTTAATTAACACCAGAGAATCATATTTCAAAAGACTTATACAGAGCTTGAGAATTTTAAGAGAAAGAAAAAATGGACAAAACAATATGGAAAGGTAAATAGTCTAAATCTAAGGTTTTTCTGTCATTCCATTACTATACAGGAGTTAGTAACAGGCCTAATGAAAAAGGAAAATAAAAAGCTCAGGGATGGTTGCATGGCATATTATACCTGCCATTACCACCTGATCCTGAGGCACTCCTCCTGGAGGCCCTCCCACAAGTGTCAGATTATCTGTTAGGTTCACAGGTAACAATAACATCCAACGTTTCTCATTAACACAGCCAGCAGCTGCTCTCAAGAAGGAACCAATTACATTTTTATCTCCTAGTGAGAGATGATCACAAAAATAGGTTAACTGTTAGGTTGATCAGGAGAGTTCTGCCAGGGTTCTCAATTTTTTTTTTTGATCAAATGAAAATACATACATGATCCTAAGCTTTTGAACTTTCCACCCAGTTTTCCCAAGTGTCCTCATCTACAGCTGAGCTTCAATTTAGGCAAATCAATTGCTCTTCTCCTGTATGTGCTTTGTCTTCTCTCACCCAAACCATCCCTCATGCCATTTT
This sequence comes from Macrotis lagotis, assembly GCF_037893015.1. Classification (NCBI taxonomy): domain Eukaryota; kingdom Metazoa; phylum Chordata; class Mammalia; order Peramelemorphia; family Peramelidae; genus Macrotis; species Macrotis lagotis. The sequence goes on from NC_133661.1 coordinate 125,853,338, forward strand.
CCTGGGCAGCTTGCAGCACTATGTCATATTCAACTTCCCATACTAGCACTAGAAAATCTTGTCTATGTGATACAATCTGTACCTGTGAAAGAAATTTTTAAAAAGTGTTTATTTATTGTGTTTATTTCTTTCTCAACTTTTTCTAATGTATTCAATAATTTAACCTAATGTGTCTTTTCCCTTTGCAGACAGGGTTGACCTAAACAAAAGGGTGAATTAAAAAGAGGTCATATTTGTCATATTTTTTTTTAAATAGGCTCCCTTAAAAGCTTCAGTTATGGCTTTACTTTCACCATTTTAATTTACTCTAAGATATCTGTAAGTATTAGTAAATATTGGGCAAGTCCTTTACTCAATGACCTAAAGTACACCTGGTACTTTATCTAGGGGGTCTCTCAGAGCCTCCCAAAGCTAGGGTATAGATTTCAAATGGTCTGTGAACTTGAAACTTTTCATTATTTTTTGTTAACGTTATTTCAACATAATTGGTTTGGGGTTTTTTTTTTTTTAGGTTTTTGCAAGGCAGTGGGGTTAAGTGGCTTGCCCAAGGCCACACAACTAGGTAATTATTAAGTGTCTGAGGTAAGATTTGAACTCAGGTACTCCTGACTCCAGGGCCAGTGTTCTACCTACTGTGCCAACTAGCCACCCCTGGTTTTGGTTTTTTTTGAGTAATGTATTATTATATTTTGCTTTATGCTTTTAAAAACACTGTGCTAAGACAGGGCCCATAGGCTTTACTAGATGGCCAAAGGGGTCTATGATTTAAAAAAGGTAAAACCTCTTAAGACAATAAATTGCAGAGCAGGTGCTGATCTTCATTAATTGAAGGGATTTCCTTCTCAGGAGTGTCTTATACCAATGAACTCAAAGGTTAGGTCTAAAATATGGAGTCATTCCAATCACAGTGTTCTGCATAGCCCCATCCTCCTACTCTCTGCCATTTTTTTCCTTCAGATTAGGGGACTGAGAAAGATTCTGAAGTGACAGCTTTGTGGGACTATGACCATATCTGCCTTTCTGTGGCATTCCTATCAATAGATACATTTTCTTTTGTTTCAGTTACATTTCTAGAATAAACTTCTTCAAGGTTGGCATGACTGGACACTTCCTGGGGTGTGACATTCACTCTTCTATTTTTTTTGGACAACTTTCTCCTTTCTGTATTTTGGAAAGAAAGAGGGAGTAAGGGAATGGGAAGAAGAAAACCCTGTTTCTCCATAGCCAGCTTTGTGCTACTGTTCTCCCCCTTTCAAGATATCTTATCTCCTACCCCTTCAGTTGATAAAATTCCTTGAAAGAGTTATATCCATATATGAATCTATACATATATGTGTGTATGTATGTATGTACAAAGTCAATTTTCTTACCATTCTCTTCTCCATCCTCGGCAATGATGCTGGTTTCTCACACCACCATTAAGCCCTGAAACCACTCCCTACAAGGTGAAATGGACTCTTTTCAACCCTTGACTTCAAGGCAGGGTGTAATAATGTAAAGAGCACATATGACATTTGGGATGGGAAATTTATTGTGGCTTAGTCATTTCAGTTGTAGTCCACTCTCCATTTGGGTTTTCTTGGCAGAGATACTATAGTGGTTTGCCATTTCCCTCTCTAGCTCATTTTATAGATGAAGAAACTGAGGCAAAAAGGATTAAATGACTTGTCTTGAGTCATATCACTTGTAAATGTGTGATGTCAGATTTGAACTCAGGAAGATGAGTCTTCCTGACTCCAAGCCTGGTACTCTATCCACTGTTATCTAGTTGCTCCTGGAGTCAGAAGACCTGGGCTTAAATCCCAAGACAAAACTGGAAGGCCAGAAGGCTAAAGATACAAAGGATAGGAAAAACAGTCTCTATCCTCAATATTCTAATGGGTGTGTAAATAATAATAATAATAATAATAATAATAATAATAATAATAATAAATTAATAATAATAGTAATGCATGTTTATGTAGTCCTTTAAGATCTACAAAATATTTTCTACAGATTATCTCATTTGATCTTCACAACACCCCTGTGCTCTTATTAGACAGTTTATAGATAATTAAACTGATCAGCTGCTAAATGTCAGATTCAGAATTTGAATGAAAGTTTCTGGGTCTGGATGATGAATGCCACTTAAATATTAGGTTGAACTTTTAAGATTTTTTTCTTTTTTCTACTTAATAGTACTTTATTTTTCCAATTATATGTAAAGAGTTTTCAACATTCATTTTTATAAGATTTTAAGTTCCAAATTTTTCTCTCTCCTTACCCTCCCTCTGCTCTAAGTGAGCAAGCAATCTGATATAGATCATATATGTACAATCACAGTAAATATATTTCCACATTAGTTTTATTGTGAAAGAAGAATGAGAAAAAAGGGAAAAATTGTAAGAAAAACAAAAAAATAAAAACAAGTGAAAATAGTATGCTCTGTATTGCATTCAAGACTCTGTCTGGTTGTGGATGCATTTTCCATAATGGGTCTTTTGGAATTGTCTTGGATCACTGTATGACTGAGGAGAGCTGAAGCTAGTATGGATGATCATTTCACAATGTTGCTTTTACTGTGTACAGTGTTCTCCTGGTTCTGCTCATTTCACTCAGCTTTTCCAGGTTTTTCCTGAAATTGTTATAGCATAATAGTGTTCCATCCATATACCATAACTTATTCATTCATTCCCCAAATGTTGGCCATTTCCTCAGTTTCCAATTTTTTGCCATCAGAAAAAAAGCTGCTATAAATATTTTTGTGCATATGTGTCCTTTTCCTTTTTTAATTATCTCTTTGGGACACACACTTAGTAGTGGTACTGCTAGATTTGAAGTGTATTGTGCAGGGTTTTTTTTTCAGGTTTTTTTATAGTCCTTTGAGCATAGTTCCAAATTGCTCTCCAGAATTGGTTGCATCAGGTTCACAACTCCATCAACAATGCATTAGTGTTCCAATTTTCTCCCATCTTTTTTGTTCCAATTTTCTCCCATCTTCTTCAACATTTATAATTTTCCTTTCCTGTAATATTAACTACTCTGATAGGGATGAAATGGTACTTCAGAATTATTTTAATTTGCATTTTTCTAATCCCTAGTGATTTAGAGAATTTTCTCATGCCTTATAGAAATCTTTAATTCCTTCATCTGAAAAATGCCTGTTCTTATTCTCTGACTATTTATCAATTGGGAATTAACTTGTATTCTTATAAATTTGAGCCAGTTCTCCACATATTTGAGAAATGAGACCTGTATCAGAAATATTGGCTGTAAAAATTATTTCTCAGCTTTCTGCTCTCCTTATAATCTTAGTTGCATTGGTTTTGTTTGTGCAAGATTTTTTTTAAGTTCCTTACCCTCAAAACATTTACAGTTAAAGGGATGAAAATGTTCCAAATATACAAGCAAGAAACTCCCAAGAGCTTTGCTGATCAACACTGTTGTTACACAGGTTGGATAACTGCTTTATATCCCTTTCCAAAGCATACATAGCATTGCCAAAAGCAGACCAACACCTACAGCTATTTGTAGAACACAGTAGGCAGAAAAACAGTTTTTAAAATGTATGCCTTGCCTAATGGAACCATCAAACTGTCCTCTTTCTTCTAATTCACTGTTTTTAATTTATAAGAACCCAAGCTCTAATTTATTATTGGGCATAATGTATAACTTTGAATGGCCTTTGATAACCTCAAAGGAGTCAGGTGATTTAATTCAACAATTATAAATACTAATGTATTTTATGCTATAGTGCTTAAAAAAAAATCATAGAGATACAGACTTGTGCTTTGCAATATGCTAAATAGGGAAGAAATGAAAGAATATCAGATCATGATCTAAAAGATTACCTAGTCCAACCTTTTCATTTCACAAATAAAGGAACCAAGACCCAAGGAAGTATTTTTGTACAGAATCCCAAGGGTAATAAAGTTGAATTAATGGCACCAGTCAGTTGCAAGTTTATTTTGCATCTTGATTCATTTTTTTAATCAGCAGGCATTTATTTTCTTTTTTTCCTGTGAATTCTAATTTAAAAGGAAAAAAGAAAAAGTCCTTGCAAGGAATATATATAGTCAAAAGCAGCAAATTACCAAACTGTCCAAGTCCAAAATTCTATGCTTCATTCTACATTTCACATCTGTAACCTCTCTCTGTCAAGAGATAGGCAACAAAGATCATCAGATTTCTGGAATCAGTTGGTAATTGCATAGATCAGAGTTCTTAAGTCTTTCAAAGTTGCTTGGATTTATTATAAGATTACAATGTGTTGAGGTAGTGGGCACTATGAAAGTAGTAGCCTGGCTTTAATGACAGAGAACAGTGGCATACGTGTTGCTCAATCCCTTTGGTCATTAGTTCTGAATTTGCTTACTCTCAACACAATGAAGGACAGAGGCTCAATCTGTCTCTAGTCCAAAGGACATGCTCTGGTCTGGTCTTTGGTCACAAGAAAGTCTATAGGGAACTCTCTTAGACTTCTATTCTAAGTACTATAGCTTTCAGGCCTTTAATCTCAATACCTTACCTACAGAATGAATTTCCAAGATAAGAACATTTCTTCTGGTGGTAGCTGAGTCAGCTGTCTAGGCTTGGCCCCCTCAGGGGCCCTCCACTGCTTTATGCTGTTTTGAACATATTTTAGTTCTCTGTACAATTTTATGGCTTTACTGTTCTTCTTAGCTAGTTGATAAATTAAATTCTAAGTTGGGTCAAAAATATTTCTCAAGATAGTCTCTTGACAAAAATATGAAAATCAGAGTTAAAAATAAGCCAGTTGGGCTTACCTAAATCCTGTATTGAGGTCCACACCTGACTTCTCTCCTCCAAAATAGCTTTGAAAGTCTGAAGAAACAAAGTCATTCATTTTTCTTCTTTTATTTCTTTTAAGGATCTAAACAGAATTTGCACCCTTGGCATACCCAGGTTTCCTACAGCCATTGCTATTCTTTCTTTGTGAGCCAACCAATTCCATTCAACTTGTGCCTTAGTAGGAAACTTATCTCATCTTCATATTTGCTCAGTAACTTTTGTATTACTAATGTCTCATTTTTGTCCCCTTCTCTAAAAGGAAACAAGTGTGTAGGTAGGTAGCTTTCTGCTGATACTTAATAAAACTTTACAAGGATCATAAGATTTTTAAGATGGAAAAGACCTTTGAGATATTTTAATTATCAAATAGAGAAACTGAGGCCCAGAAAGATTAAGACATGATCATACAGCAAGTTAATGAAAAGGCTGAATACCTGTCTCCTCATCATTTGTTCTTTATGTCACATTGTTGACAGCATCAAGAAACTTGTATAACTATAATTAAGCTGAGTATTTGTCTTTTCATTCTAAACTAAACACCTGAGAACAAAAAAATGAATACTAAGTCTAAGTATATCTTCATATGCTTTTACTAGTACAAGAGACTTATGCCATTCCATTTAATCAGACTTTTTCACTTACCTATAAACTAATTCATTTGTAACTTATTTTACTTTCCCCCACACAGTCAATTTTTTAAAAAAGTCTTAATGTCATACAAAAGGAAATTTAAACAAACTCTCTTCCAGCTTTTTCCCTTTCCTGTAGATGTCTTCTGAAACAAGGCTGGTAAAATAAGATACATTCTTATTCAGTTCTTACTTCAACAAAACAACTTCTTCAAAGAGGATAATGCTGAACAAAAACAATTTTATTTTAAGTGTCCTCACTGCCATTTCAAACCTGGGAGGGAATTTGTTAGTGAAAATGACTATGAGAATGCCTGCTCCTTTAGAAAATCTCTAGTGATCTACTTGTTAGAATGAGCACTTACAGCTACAATAGATAATCTTCCTGTCCTGGTTTCAAAAAATTGACATGGTCACAAGGATTTTATATGGAACCTTTTAAGAAGAAAGTGACTTTAGGCAGCCACATAAAGGAATGTGAGATGAGAATCTAATTTGAAGACTCAAGAGTTGGGAAAAGTTGATCCTTCGAATCAAGCATCCTAGCAATTCAATCCTAATGTTCAATCCTACAAAGGACAAAGCAAGCAAAACAGCTATTACAAAATAGAAATGGGTTAAAATTTCTTTTTACTTTGGTCACTTTTTACAAGGAATTTTGTACTTGTGTATTAGAGATTTTTGGCTATTTTTGATGCCATCCTATGATGCCAAAAAGGAAAGACAAACCAAAAGAATAAATCTTGAAAGTTAACTGCTGTTAGAGAGTTATTCATTAAATACATCCCTGAAACTATAGATAACTCCCAAGTGCAAACATTAGCTCAGTTGCAGTTGAAAGGTAACGCCCAAACCTAACCTAAGCTGGAGCTAAAATGGCAATTTTCCAGGAACTATTGGTTCACATAGCTAATCTCTCTCTCTTCAAATATTCATATTATTAAAGTGGATCCAAGGGATCAGAGGACACCTCCACATCATATGAGGGACAGTTGAGGCAGGTGAAGGTCATTTCAATGGAGACATCATAGATCACTATAGAAACTACAGTTATCTAGAGGTTATTTATAACTTAGGCTATCTGTCTTTCAGGTTCAAAAAAAAGATGTATTCAGGGAATATACAAGTGAAATAACAGAATATAAAACCTTTGTGTTACTATAGAGAAAAAAAGGGGGGGATATACTATTGGATGAAAGAAGCCTATTCAGCTTCTTTTTACACTCTGAACAATTAGTAACTAATCAAACTTTATGTGATATTTCCCTAGAGACTGGGCAGTAGCAGCTTTCCCCTAGATACCCCTAATTAATCATTAATAAATGTTAGAAATTAGTGTAGATCAGCATTAAAACTTACAGAACTTTAAATACATTTATCTTTCTCTGGAAATGTGCTTAAAAAGGAGCTGGGTCAGATGCCTCCTTTCACATACTATTTCCCCTCTCTCCCTTTTTAAGGGTACAACCATTTCCCATGCCAATCAGTCATGTCATGGACATGGAGAGACAGAGAGGGAGAAGGAATCCAAATAAATCAAAACTCTTCAAGTCTAACATGCAATTCAGGTCTCTGTAATTCATGAAGCCACATTTTCCAAATTGGGTGGGGAGGAAACATCTAATATCACAATGAAGTAATTGTGCATTGTGTAACTGTATAAGCAAAATCCAATTAAGGGTAAAATTTGGGGCAGCTAGGTGATGCAGTGGATAGAGCACAGGCCCTGGAGTCAGGAGGACCTGAGTTCAAATCTTGTTTGAGACACTTAATAATAATTGTCTGACGTTGGGCAAGTCACTCTTAACCCCATTGCCTTAAATAAATTTTTTAAAAAAAGGTAAGATTTAATTTGATATACTTTTTTAGTGTTGCAATGAGTGTTTTTAATATCTTAAGTTTAAGTTTTTGCCTAACCTACCATCTAGGTTAGTAAGCTTGCCTTAAATCAGTCTCATTGACAAGAACTGTAACCTAATTCAATATTCTATCTATAATCTAGGTCCTATATATGTTATAGAATATACCTTAATATTTTGTACATTATTTTTGAACTGGTATTTTTCTTAATCTTTTGTTTTGGAACACCCTGTTGCCCCAATCCAAGAAAACTGGATACAAGTTAAGAACACTATCAATTATATTAAAGAACTTGATAGAGAACAAGAAATTACAAGGATTTAAAAAGTTAATTTTTTCCCTTACTTTATTTATAAGAAAAAAGACAGAGCTGAATTGCTGAATCCTCTCTCCACCTTTCAAAATGAAAATATGACAGAAATGAATGAAAACTATTATGTTGAAATCAATGCTTTAAGTGGGGAAAATTTTTAGTAGATTTACACATGTTTTTTAATGCTGGGTTCAGAGCTTGGTTTAGCACTAGCAATAGAAGAAAAAAATTACTAAAAGCTCAGTAAATTCCCAAGGAAACCACATGAGAGAGCTCCGTATAATATTAACTTCCAAGGGACTAAGATGTTTTCCCAAACTTGTTTGCTAAAATAATATCTTGGTTTTTTATTTGTTAGACAATAAACTCTGGAAGTCCTGCAAAGTCTACAGGCTTTAAGTATGGGCCTGGTGACATCTAGATAGTTTGTTTGCTAAGGATCAGTCCAGTTAAATTCAGACAAGTTCCTCACTAGAAGGGTGTTGACATGCTGCCTCTCACCATGACCACTCTTAAGGTATAGCGGGGTTATGATCTTGGTTGGTAGAGGAAGCAGATATTTATAGACAGAGATTCTTACAGTGCTGAAGTAACAGTTTAAAGTGAAGAACTTTTCTTATTTGATCTCATATAGCAATATGTTGTTCATGAGTCCCTTTTCTCACATTAAAATTATGTGATTATTTTTAAAAAGCTAAAAAAATTAAATCATGTAAAGAAAAAAGAAAGAGAAAAAAGTACCATTAGAAGCACTATTTGGTTTTTTTTGGGGGGGGGGAATCAGATGAGTATGAACTGAACCACTAAGAACTTGAACACTAAGATCAGATCTTGATCATATTTCTGTTGTTGGTTATACCTGCTTCTTATGCCAACATCTCCACCCTTGACATATAACTCCTACAGAATTTCTATCCAGAGGGATGAGGTGTTATTGTTCTTCAAAGTTTTTAATAAATACTCAACCACAGAAAATGACAGTCCTTTTTCCCGTATGACTCACACTTAAGGCTACCCACAGCAGAGACTGTAACCCAACCTTCCAATAATTTAAAGCCTCCTCCCTTCTCTCCAAAACATAAATTAAAGGAAATAGGGTTTAGTTCACTTGGGGTCTTACCCAACCTGACAGGGTTTAAAAGCAAATGTTCTCATTAGCTAATGGAAGTTTGATACATTTTCCCATAAGAGAACTGGCAAGTGCCCAGTATGTCTGTGCTTTTTTCTCATTTGAATACTTTGGGCAGAGATGGCTTTTCTGCTCAATATTTATGATCATTTCACCTATCTGGGATGAGAAATGGCTAACTTGACAAATGGCTTTAAGCTTTCCTTGGCTTTACTTTGACTCCTCAAGTACCAGATGTTTCCACCTTGTTATAGGAGAGAAAAGGAGGAGAAAAGATTTCATTGCTTTTATTTCTAACTTGAGTGCTGCACTATCAAAATATTGGTATTATTATGGCAACTGTTGGCCTCAATAAACTCCATATTTAAAATCAGTGGCAGTCATCAACCCCTCCTGATTTCTACAGTATATCAGATAATTTAAGTTTCTAAGCATAAGTGAACAGTCTTCTCTCAGAAATCCAAGCAACACAACTTAGGATAAGATTGCAGGAATCACTTACTCTTTGGTCAGGAGGGGGCAGGACTTTAGCAGAAATCGAGACAGCCCAGAATCCTGGAAGTAGAGGTCAGGTGGGGCTGTTGGGCTCTTGAGATTCAAGCATCTGACAATCACATAGAGCACAGCAGCCACAGCAGCTAATTTCACTCCATCAAAAACAGCAGGCAACTCGGAGGTTTCTAGCATTGCATTCATCGTGAGCCTGGGAAAAAGAGGTATATGATAAAAGAGTGAACAGAAGTTTGGTTTGTGCAAGTCACAACAAGAAAGGTGCCAAGTTTTAAGAAGTTTGGAGAGAATTCTTAGGGATTAACAACAGGGTCAGAAGAGTGACACAGATTTATGGCAATGAGAAAGGAGCAGCATCAATTTCAATGCTTCTCCATAGTTATTATCAAGTCTCTCTCTGACTCCTAAAAAAACAACAATCCTTCCTCCCTTGGTCCTTGTCTCCCCTGTAGCTATCAATCTCTTTTTATCTTCTCCAATAATTACCAAACTTTTAGAAAAAACTTTGAGTCTTCCTCACAGACCTCTTTTAATCAGCTCATTATACTCTATTGTCCATCCCACCACTCTGCTGAAATTGCAGTTTTCTAATGACCCCTTCACTGGCAAATACATGACCTTTTCCCAGACTGCCTCCTACTTCTTTGTAGCATGTAACCCTGCTGAACACCCCCCCCCCCCTTTTGAATATGCATTCTTCACTTGGTTTCAAAGACTACACTTCAGGCTCTCTTCCTAATGATATCTGGCATTTATCTAACACTTATGTTTATAAATCACTTTTTTAAAAAAGTTTTTCAAGGCAATGGGATTATGTGACTTGCCCAAGATTGCACAGCTAGGCAATTATTATTTTATTTTAGTTGGTTTTTTTTACAAGGCAAATGGGGTTAAGTGACTTACCCAAGGCCACATAGGTAGGTAATTATTAAGTGTCTGAGGCCAGATTTGAATTCAGGTCCTCCTGACTTCAGGGCTGGTCCTCTATCCACTGTATCACTTAACTGCCCCCATACATCCCTTTTAAAAAACTTTAAGATAGATAACTTTAGGTATTAGTAAGGGAATATAATGTAGTAGGAAGAATACTGGACTTAAAATCAGGACAGATCAGGATTCAATCTTACATATGCTATGTTAACTCTAGACAAGTCACTTATTTTCTCTGAGTCTTAATTTTCTCAACAACAAATTAAGATAATATCTACCTACCCTACAGGGATGATAAAAGAGCAAAGGCAATAATAACATAAGGGAAGTACTTTACAAACCTTAAAACACTATATAAATTCAACTATTATTATAGTCCCTATTTTACAGATGAGGAAACAGCTCTGAGAGGTTACATGATTTTGCCCATAGTCAGAAAACTAATAAATACCAGAGGGAGTATTCAGGGCAGCTAGGTGGTGCAAAGGCTAGTGGACTAGGCCTGAGTCAGAACACTCCTTCCTGAGTTCCTATCTAGCCCCAGATACTTACTGTGCGACCTTGGCCAAGTCACTTCACCCTGGCTGCCTCAATTTGTCATAGTTGGATACCATAGAAAATGACTGAAAAATAACAAGAGATTCAGATCTAGATCTCTCCTGACTCAGTATTTTTTTTCCCATTTCATCATGCTCCCTTCAAAAAAAAAGTTGGCATTTCTAAGGCACTTTAAAGAGATAACTAGTGTTCCAGTCCAGGAGGCCTCATGAGTATGGGTTGTGGAGATACGGAGGTCTATGGGGAACTATTCAGTGGCCAACTGGGACTTTGCTGTTTTGAAATATTATATGCCTTCCTCATCTTCTGCACTGACCCAATGCCAGTGTAACTGTACCTTATTCTCTTAGGTTCAGGCAAGTTACTTACATAGATTGATGCTATAATGTTTAATTTCTAGTTGCTATTTCTGTAATTGGTTCAAAGGCATAAAAGGCTTATACCAGCATGGGGGTCACTCCAGCCAAGAGTATTAGATCCTAAGTAAAACCTAGGCCTTTTTAGTTGGTGAAAATTCTTGCCAGCATTTGCATCATTGTATATTCCATATTTCAGGTGTATTAGGACCTCCTGCAGAGTCAAGAAATGGCATATATGTTCTTTCATATGTTCCTTACCCAATAGAAAAGCCAATGTGAATGTTAACAAGTAAGTGTCCCTGTTTTCTGGTTCCAAATTCTGATACCTAAGAAAGACTATTGATTTGAGTGATACAGTTGACACGGTGATATAGAGCAAAGCAAATGAATTAGTTGCCTTTTTCATTGGCTTTTCATTTGCTCTTCTCTGACTACCTAAGGCAGTGTCCTCTCAAGGTTTTCCCACCAAGGCCTTCTCTTCTCTTGGCAATCTTATTCATTCAACCACATTTACACAGATGACTATCACATTTCTAGTTCTTACCTTTCTGCCAGACCTGCTTCTCTTTATCTCCATCTTTGTCAAGTGAATGTTGCCCTGGAACTTCAAATTCAATATTTAAAATCTGTACTTAATATCTCCCTATGTAAATGAGCTCTTTCTGACCAAAACTTTTGCCAATGACACCATTCATCTGTTCTTCATACCTGAAAGTCTGTTGCTTTTCCTTTTATTTCTAATCTTCTAACCTCATCCTAGTTCTACTGTTTCTCCTATATCTCCTTTTCATCCCATTCTCCTCTTTTGGCTATTCTTACTGCTACTATCCTATCACTAGTCCTTATTACCATTCAGCTGAACTACTGTCATTGCCTCTTTATAGGTTTTTCTGGGGGTGGCTAGGTGGTGCAGTGGATAGAGCACTGGCCTTGAAGTCAAGAGTACCTGAGTTCAAATCCAGCCTCAGACACTTAATAATTACCTAGCTATGTGGCTTTGGGCAAGTCACTTAACCCCATTGCCTTGCAAAAACTAAAAAAAAAAAAAAAAGATAGGTTTTTTTGCCTATCATTCCATCTTGCATATTACATCAGACTTTTTTACATTATGTATGGATCTGGTCATATCACTCATTTTTCTTCAGACTTTTTCAAATTCCTTGTTGCTTTCTCGGCTACGTTCAATCTTATTTGTCTCATTGCCTCTTCAAAATACGATGCCACCCTACCTTTCCATGTCTTATGTACTCCATACTCTAGGCCTATCACCCTTAATGCTTTCTTCCCTCCAAGTCTTTGGCTCACTCTGTTACCTGGACCTGAAATGTTCTTGCTCTTCCCTCCTGAATTCCAATTAATCCTTTAATGCCAAACTAAATTGCTTCTTTTGGTGGTAATTCCCTGGTACTTTGCTTCATACCTATCAGCTAAGTAGGACAATGGACAGAGTGCTTGGTCTGGAGTAAGAAGACCTGAATCCATATCCAGGTTCAGATACTTCCTAACTATGTGATCCTGGGCAAGTTACTTAAACTCCATCTCAGATTCTTCAACTATAAAGGGGGATAATAACTACTTCCCAGGGTAGTTGTAAGGATTAAATGAGATCATATTTGTAAAGAGCTTAGTTCAGGGCCTGGTACATGGTACTGTGTTCGTCAGAGATAACTACCACAACATCTTTATATAGTATCACTCTTCTTCTGTACAATAAGCTTCAAGAGGGTAGGGAACCTAAGGGGCCTAAATTTTTATCACCTCCCCTTAATATTTAATTTATTTAGTTAGATTCTCATTGGAATTTTAATTTCCTTTGCAATAAATGGCCAGTCAACACTTCTTTAAATAATAGAGTATATTGGATGGGGAGGGGAGATGGTGGCATTGTGGGTTTTTTCCTCATTAACAAACATTCTTAAGACACATATAAAAAAAACAACAAGAAATAGCTTAAATGGTTATATTTTCCTTAAAAAGGTGAAAAAAAAAAGAGACCAAGAAATTTAGCAACTATTGTGTATAGTTCTAGGTAGTAAGAATTTATAAAACCTGTAAAAAACCTAAGATCCAAAAGAAGGCAATCAGGATTCTGAAGGATACTGAGTTCATGTCATGAAGGGATCAGTTAAAGGAACTAAGGTATATTTGGTCTAGAGAAAAGAACTGGATCATAAAATCAGAGGTTCAGATTTAAAGGAAACTCAGAGGTCATTTTACAGATGAAGAGATGGAGGTTCAGAGAAATGATATATTTCACTTCCCATTTAACCATTCACCGAGGTCATCTTGCCATATTGCCCTCCCACCTGAATTCTCCTCACTATGCCAGTAGCATTCAGCTAAAGTCTTCTACAATGCAAGCTCCCAGTCTCTAAGGAAGAGCTAAGCTGTCTTGAGTTATCATTGAGATAGCTAGATAGCTGATTCCAAACCAGACTATGCTTTCCATCCCAACCAGGGAACTTAAGCCATTTTGATATCTTCTCTAATATCATGTGCTCTGATTACTACTGCCTTTTGACCATTTGCTCTACAAGTAGCAATCAGAGCACTTACTCATTCTTTTGGAAAGAGCATGTCAAGGGATCATCCTATGGATCTCACCATTCCTGAACTCCTTAGACCAGAGTTTCCTTTTTGGTTACCACTCCCCTCTATATATTTGCTGACTCCTTTATTAGAATGTAAGCTCCTTTAGGTCAAAGACTTTTTTGTGTCCCTAGGGCTTAGTATATTATCTTACACATAATAACTGCTTACTCAGTGCTTTTTCATGCCTTGATCCATTCATTCCTGTTCTCTACAAAGTTACAAATGATCTTTTAATTGTCAAATATGTTTCTTGACAACTCTCCAGCATCTGACACTGTGAACTACATTTCTTTCCTTTCCTAGTTTTCATGAGAGTGATTTCTCTTGCTTTTCCCTAATACATATTTGATTTTTCCTTCTCAATCTCCTTTTATGGGATCATCATCATCCATTTCCCACATCCCATCTATGGCTGTACTCCAAGGTTCTGTCTTGGGCTCTTTTTTCTTTTCTCAATACTCTTTCTTGGTTATCTCATCATTTATTCTGGGTTCAATGATCATCTCTATACAAATGACTCTCAGATTTATACAGCCAGGCCTAGTGTCTTTCTTAGAGCTCCATTCTCTCAGCTGCCTATTAGTCATTTTGAAGTGCTGCCCCAAAGGTATCTAACATTCAACCTATCCATAATGGAAATCACTATTTCCCCCCAAAATCCCTCTTCTGACTTCTTTATTACCATCAAAGATGCCATTTTTCCTTCTATTCACCCACATTCACAATTGTGGTATCATCCTTTATTTCTTCCTAGCATTAGTTGGTAAATTGTGTCATTTCTACCTCTACAATATCTCTTGCATTCATCTTTTTTCACTTATATAGTCAAATACCTTAATTCATGCTTTCATCATCTATCAGCTTTTGAAATAGTTTCCTAATTGATTTCTTTGTCAGTGGCTTTTCCCTACTCTAATCTATCCTCTACTTAACTGCTAAGGAAATTTTCCAAAAATGAATTGATCATGTCATTTCTCTCTATCCCTCCTTTAATAAATTCTATTGGCTTCCTGTTACTTCTAGGATCATATATAAAGTTCTCTGTCTAATATTTAAGGCTCTTTACAACCTGGCCCTTTCTAGCTTTCTTGAGCATTACTCCCCTTCACACATTTGACAGGTCAGCTGTCGCATCATCTTCCATCTTGGTGGCTTTGCAATGTCTGTTTCTCAAGTCTAGAATGATGTTCTTCTTTATTTCAACTTCTTGGAATCCCTGTTTTCCTTTAAGATCTATATTAGGCATCACCTTCTATATGAGGCCTTGTATTTCATATAATTACGTATGTAAACGTTTATGGTCTTTCTTGTTAGAACAGAAGTTCCTTGAGGGCAGGAACTGTTTTACTTTTGCTTTTTCATCCCCAGCACTTAGAATAGCATTAGTACATATTCTAACAGATGTATGTTGATTGATTCATTCATTGCCGACAGTCATACTGATAGCATTTAACTTTGATTTGAATATAGATTTCTCTTCAAATCCAGTAGCAATTCTACTGTACTACATATTGTCTTTCTTTTTTTTTTTTTTAAGGTTTTTGCAAGGCAAATGGGATTAAGTGGCTTGCCCAAGGCCACACAGCTAGGCAATTATTAAGTGTATGAGGCCGGATTTGAACTCAGATACTCCTGACTCCAGGGCCAGTGCTCTATCCACTGTGCCACTTGGCTTCCCCTACATATTGTCATTCAATGAAGATTTAGAGGGAACCTAAGAGTAGTGTTAAAGTATTTGAAAGACTGTCTTGAGGGAGACAGTTTAATCTTGTTCTGTTTGATTCTAGAGATTGGTTCCCAAACAAGGAAGAATATTGAAAACAGGCAAGTTTTAGGCTTGCAGTCAGGAAAACCTTTCTAACAAGTAGAATTAGCTACCTTGGAAGGTAGTTGAGTCCTTCTTTCATGAAGGTCTTCAGAAAGTTTAGATGACCCACTTGTAGTTTATGTTGTATTTGCAGTTCCTTCTGAATACTGGTTGAACTAGATGGCCATTGAAGTCCCTTCAAATGTCAATATTATGTAGAAAATTTTTAGATTTTTATCTAACACCAATAGACTATGTCATAGAAATACTGAAATTTATTTTGAGAGTTCTTTTTTTTTTTTTTTTAGGTTTTTGCAAGGCAAATTGGGTTAAGTGGCTTGCCCAAGGCCACACAGCTAGGTAATTATTAAGCATCTGAGACCGGATTTGAACCCAGGTACTCCTGACTCCAGGACCGGTGCTTTATCCACTGCACCACCTAGCCACCCCTGAAATTTATTTTGGACAAGAATATCAAGATAAACTATGAACAATAGGAAAAAGAGAATTTGTCCTACTGATTATACAATATGTGAGTACTCAAATCTTGCAGCAGGAGTAACATTTTGCTTCTAGACTTCAGATTGTAGGCATGCTATGAGTTTCTGTTTACAGATAGGCAAAATAGCCTTAAGTAACAGGTGTTTGCTAAATGTGCAAGATGAAAAGATGTCTTTGAAAATGCCAAAAGGAATAAATGCTTTTACTGACAAGTATAAGTTTACTGCCTGAGATATCCCAGAGATATCTCATAATAAGTTTAAAATTAGACAATAATATATAGTCTGATTTTTCTGTGATCTGTTTTCTCCTGTTCTCTGAAGAAATTTGATTCCCAGGTCCATGGAATTCTCTATGATTTCAGGGGGACTAGATGGAACTCTTGCCAAATTTTTCCAGGGGAAATTTAAAAATGTAACGATATTTTGTTTATGTTTACTTATCAGATCCAAATTCAAAACAAAAAAAGTTTGGAATATAACAATCCATGTTTGCATCTGATTATTTACAGGATCTACTACTCTGTCTTTTGAAGTTGATTCAACTTGTATGAAATGATAATGTTTTCTCCCTCTGCTTAAGCACAAAAATAAGAAGAACATCAGCTCTCTGGTCTGGCAGCGATGACATCAGGTCCTCATGGACTGATTTACCATTAGGCTATTTTGCTTCAAGAAAACTTAGCATAGATATAAACTAGTGAATAGTGACAAAAGGAGAACAGTTTTCAAAATCTCAAACATCATTCAATTGTTAATTCAATCTTCAAAAATTGATCAAGACTTAAAATTGATCAAGACTTAATACAAGAAATACCCTACAGCAAAGACTAGTAAAAAGGGGAGAGGATCCTTTGGCTAATAGCAAAAGTAAAACATAACTGAATAGTTCTACTTATCTGTCCTCACAAAAAAGAACCCAACTCATTGAGGAAAGCAAGATGCAGTTATTTCTTCAATTTTAACTCATTTTCCATACCATGAGTATTGGAAAGCAGAACGTTTTCACTCTCTGTACTTTAGGGAACCCATGATGATGTCATTCATAAAGTTTTTCTGCCCTCCTAATGCAACCCCCTTGGCATCGTCTTATTCTGTGCAATTTCAACAATGTCAATGATGGATGTGACTTAGTTCCTTTATTAGAACACCAATTCTTTCATTGTTGAACAATAAGATCACTTGTAAATAATAAATAAAACCAGTTAACTAAGTGTGATTCTTATGCAACTGTTAGCACTATTAGCTCTTCTTTCTCTCACTTGACTACCTTCATTCAGGAAGCAGATGGGGTTCACATGACCATTTTGTGTTTTGATCTATATCAGGAGTTGTGGTGAAAAAATTTTTTTCTCTACCTAAATCTTTAACTTCCTTCAAGATACAGATGCTTTTTTGATTAGATCAACTGATGATGCCCTCCATCTCTCCCTAAACAACCTAGTCTTTAACTACCTTATATTTTTATCTTGTATTTAGTCTTTATGCATTTATTCTGTGTATATTTATATACATGTGTTTCCTAATAGAAATTGAGCTCCTTGAGTGGGAAATAATTTGTTTTTGTCTTTATATTCCAGTTTCTAAGCATGCAGTAGTAGGCACTTAATTTTACTGATTAAGTAAAAATAATTGGGGTGGTTAGGTGGTGCCGTAGATAGAGCACTGGCCATGGAGTCAGGAGTACCCGAGTTCAAATCTGGCCTCAGACACTTAATAATTACCTATCTGTGTGGCCTTGGGCAAGCCACTTAACCCCATTTGCCTTGCAAAAAAAAAATCCTAAAAAAAATAATTGACCATCTTCCAAGTGATCAACTTGGATAATTTTTATCACATGTAACCTTTAAACTTTTCAAAAAGATAATATTTTCTTCTTAAATTCACCAGGTATGTCAGTGACCCCTTTGTATAAAAATATATTACATTGAATTTTCAACTCATCCTAGATTCCTTTCTTCTTCCTCCTCTTGGCACCCCATCCATTAGTCTACCTGAACAGTATCTTTCATAACCATCCCCATAGCTGGTTCAGTTTTCTAGTTCATTATCTCTTACCATGACCACTATAATATATTCTTAACTGGTTTTCTTATTTCCAATCAATTTTTCATACACTTAAAACAATGTTTCTAAAGCACTGGCTTCACTATGTTGCTGTCCTATTAAAAAACTTTTCGTTTTTGCCTCTAGGTTTCTGCCCTAATACCTCAATGATAAATTACAAACTCTCTAATTTTGGCCCTCTACAAATTATTCTTGTAGCCTAATTTCATATTAATTCATCACATATTCAGTGTTCCAGTAAAAATGAACTACCAGCTGTTCCTGAATTCATATCCTATTCACCATTTCTCCAATGCAGAGCTCTATCCCTCTCCATATGTGGAATGTGATTCCCTCCTTAAACTCTGCCTCTGAAAAGCCTTTGCTTCCTTCCAAGTTTAGATCAGATATCATCTTTCCCATAAAGTCTTCCTTAATCCCCTCTGGTGTATGCTGTTTCCTTTTTCAAATTAATTTATATATCTTCATACCCTCATCTCCTCCACTCCTTCAATTAATAGTAAGATGATGAAACCTTTTTGAAGACAAGGGCTAAGTAATTTTCTGTGTTTTGCAGCCCTAGTGCATAGCCAAAAAATAAAAAGCATCTAATATTATTTTTGCTGGATTAAATTGAACAAAACCAAAACCAGTTTCCTTTACTGTTTGGAAGAGAACAGATATGATTTCATAGGTTTTGACTATCCTCATTTTATTTTATAAAGCAAATAAGCAACAAGCACAGATTCTCAAGTCAAGTTTATCAGTTCAATATGGTGTTGAGAAACTCCTGGAAAGGGGGGAAAATATCCTTAGAAAAATAATCTTACCTATGACTCTTGTTCCTTGACGGTGAAAATTCTTGAGTGTTGTCCTTAGAAAGCCACTGAACTGAGATAGATCAAATTTTATAGAGAAATTATCCTAAAAATCAAAGAGATATTACATTGTTTTTATGAAGTAAAAATGGAAGCTTAACCAAAACACACACAAAATAGTCTAAAAATACTGTTTTTGTTTGAAGGGTGGAAGAAGATTATTGCAAAGAATTGTAGACTGAAGCAATAACAAAAAACTCATTTTGTGAGTGTCCTTGAACAGTGCTTCTTGACAAGTCCCATTTACAAATAATGCTAAAGAAAATAAGAGCCATCTCATGGACAGAACCAGTTCACATTTTTTTCTTTTTAAGTGTTATAGTGACCAAACGAATCAGTATTTCTTTTTAAAAGAAGTAGAATAATGAGGTCTATGGGGAAAAGAAATCTAAATTGTCAGCACCAGATTATGCACCAGGATAAGCCCCTGAGCAGAATAATTACTTTCTTCCAGCTACCAATTTTAACTGCCTTCAAAGATAGCATCAGATCAGAAACTGTGGGAAAGAGTGGAAAAGATGTTTTTCAATTGACTTTAAAAGAAAAAACAAACACCCGTTGAAAAGGTAGAAACTGCATATTCAAAAGTTCCATTTCTATCTTCTCATGAATTTACTTTGTGAAATACCTAAGTGGCAAAAGGAAGGCCCTACTACCACAAGACAACCTTATCAAACATTATATGTAATGATCCTCTGCTGGAAGCCCCAATGCTGTGCAGGTTCTTTAAGCACCTGACAAGTAGATGACACTTGATGGAATTCAGGGCCTACACAGAGGACCCTAAGAGGAATATAGGTTAAACAACTGGAGAACAATATATGGTAAGAAAAGAACCTAAAATGAGATATTCTGGGTTCTACACTCTAAAGATGCGACAGATATCTGAAGGGGGAGTCAGAGATTACTGAGGGAAGAATTGAATAACCAATACTTCAAGAAAGTGTGAGCTTTAGAGTGTTGGACAATATGATCTCTAAAGTTCCTTCTAGCTCCACTCTCAAAAAATCTTTAGGGATTCCTTCTTGTTTCTAATTGACAATAAGGTCCACTCAGACTGGCATTTAGAGCCTTCCCCAGTCTGGTTATCACTGACTCTTCCTATTTTGTCTCCTTTTACTCCCCTTTCCTCTCTAGTCAAACTGGTTCATACCTCCTACACAAGCCTGAAGCACCCATGCCTTTGAGTAGCGGGTCCTCTTGTCTGGCCTGACCTTTTTCTGCTCCCTGTCTTAGAGAATTCCTATTTCCTTCAAAGCACAGATTAGGTGCTACTTCCTGTAAGGGGTCTTTCCTGGTTTTTCCTTTTGAAATGACATCACATCACATCACATTTTTCTTATCCTTGGGTTCCACTGAATGTAAGTTTCTTGAATGAGGGTCCATTTTTTTGAAGTCAGGGACTATTTCATTTTTGTTCTTCAATAAAAACCAATTCAAGAAATGTTTATTTAGTGTCTACCATCTAGCTCCCAGGGCCTAGCATAGGGCTGTGCAAACTGCAGGCACTTAATGTTTGGTTTAAAATGAATTTAGTGACAAACTCTTTTAGAAGAAAATTTAGAAAGAAAAAAGGGCAAATCTGTCATTTGTACTATTTCTGGACTTAGATCCTCAATGTTACTTTAGCTTATCTCTGAACTGCTCTATCTTACTTGCTATCCCACTGCTCTGGCATGAAAGCACAATCTGCTAAGTTCCAAAGTTCCAGACTATTCACACCTAACACTTTCATATTTTGTTTACATAATTTTGCTGGAGACCATCCTTCCTATAATTGTTTTCTTGACTTCTGTTTTCCCACATCTTCCATGGCACCTATCAAAACACAGTAGGGCACTATCTATGGACACAGTTAACTGAAACAGTAAATAAACAGAAGTTAATTCTTAACTCCAGGAACACTCAAAAACAACTGTCTTTGAACATGGAATATTGATATTTGTATTCATCCTAAAACATTCTCTTTAGCTACTTTCTATTTTCAAGCCAAAAGTATTTACACTTAAAAATAAACTGAAAAAGACACTGCTTTATATGAGAAATCTCTATTTTTTCTCGTTGGAATTAAAAAAATACAAAGATATGTCTCCAATATTTATCTTGTTTAGATTCGCTTAATATTTCAATTACCTACAGACTTCTAAATCTTTTCTTAGTCCTTTCATATAAGAAGAAATTGCCATAAATATTTTTGTTCAGTAACAGAAGATCCACTGTATGCAAATAATAACCATAAATATGTTGTAATTAAAAAGGGCAATTGAATAAGGTAAAAATCACTTCTGAAGTATTTGAGCAATTGCTCACTTTGGGTTCAGAGGAATAAAGGTCATTCCAAAAGCAGTTCATATCATGTTCCATTCCCTGTGTTTTTATACAGATAAAATCAAGTTAAAAATTAAGCCAAGGACAATTCTGCAGAGGAAAAGAAGCCACAGAATACTAAGGAGTGGTATTTTTAAAGTTATGAAGTGAAGGAAGCAATCCTGTATTGAGATACAGAAGGTGAGAAATGTTTAAGCTGATTATCTATGTGAGATCAATATTTTTCTAACTATTGTTGGAGCCATTTCCTTCTTTCCTACCTACAGTCTCACTTTGAAGTGCTGTCTTCCAAAGGTTAGCACAATGCTTTACACATATTATCTACATAATAATAGGCACTTAAGAATTTTAGATAAAATAGTGAAAGGACAAAAGGTAGGGGAGAGTTTGAAGGAAACCACAGCCATCACTTTTTAATTGCCAAGATAATATAAATAATTTAGGTCTTGTTTCTAGTCTTTTACAAGTGGAATGGAAAGTAATAATTCATAAAGAGGTAGCAGTTCAAATAGAACATACTGTTAAAGGATGCTAAGTGACCAAGGGAACATCTTAGCAAAAGAAGAACTTTTGATGTTCTCCGAGTTGCTTCTCCTAGCACCTAAATACCACCTAAATGTTCAAATGGTCTCCTATGGATAATAACATGAATTGAAAGACAGATGCTAAGGGTAAAGCTAGCATCCCTTAGCTATGGAATCAGAAATCTCTAAACCCCTTGAGTGGCAAAGGATGCTACTTTGCTTGGTATAATGTTGATGAATGGAACACTCAGCTTCAAAGTAAAATATCTTGGGGAGATCTCTTTTTTTCCCTAGTAATTACAACTTTTATAAGAAATAAAAATGCTGCTTTTGTTTTCCTTTTTGATATCTACCAGTAAAGCTGACATTTAGCCTGTCTGGTACAGCACTGATTTCAAGTAAGTCATAATATTACTGTTCACAAGTAATACAGAAGCATTAAGGATGCTTGATTTGGGGAAAAAAGTAAATACTGTGGTCCACAAACTTGAGGGAAAAAAAACCCAACTTCAACTAACGTAGTATTCAACTAATATAGCATCTTCATAGGGAACTGGCAGAGGTCCTAAGCAAAGATCTGCCAATCTCATTACTCATTAATTCAGTTCTTTGGTTACTGAGATTCTGAAGAAATTCTATTTACTTGTCCATTTGTGAAATTGGATGGGCAGTTGAAAAATATGCTACTTTGGTTATGATAAGCTCTAATAACTTAATTAAAACACAACTTGTTGACTGGCTCAAACTACTAAGTCTACTTCCTACCTCAAAGACTAATCAATCAAATGCTAACTGGTTCATTTCAAATTCATTATAATTAAATATCTTTGCCTATGAAATCTGGCTGCCAGAATCACCCTTGCTTTTTCTTTTTAATAGCACAATGATTTGCCTATGGTAGAGGCTCAAAGAATGTTTGTCAAATGAATAGCTTCCTCTAACTTTGAGACTCAGTTTCTTCATTTGTGCATTGAAAGGGAGGAGATGGGTTAAATTACTTTTTTCTTTTCCAGCTTTTTAAATCCTGTGATCCTTTTCTTCTTTTGGGGGGGGGGGGCTTTGAAAGGCAATGGGGTTAAGTGACTTGTCCAGGGTCACACAGCTAGGTAATTATTAAGTGTATGAGATTGAATTTGAACTCAGGTCCTCCTGATTCCAGGGCTGATGTTGCCCCCTGATCCTTTTCTTTTAAATTTAAGAATTTTCAAATTTAAGAATTTTCAATACTTAAGGACTTGTCAACACTTAAGGATTTCCACAATTCTTCCAGACTTTCAATTTAACACAATTTGTCAACACCTACTGGTTGGGGAGGGCACTATGGCATACGGAGGATAAAAAGAAAAATTGCTACTATTCTGGACCTCAAAGAGCTTAGAACTATGCCAAAGATCCAAAAAGTGTGGCAAAAGTATAATGGGATCAAGGACAAAGAGGAGGTCCAGACAAACTACTAAGCAATTCTCTGAGAAGGAAGAATTCAAATTGATTTGGGGTGGGGGGTAGGGAGGTGGGGTAGGGGAAATAATAAGTCAAAAAAGTGGTACCCCCTAACCTGGCTCTTAAAAGGAGAGAAGGAATACTAGGCAAGGAAGATGGCCTGTGCTAATGCTAGGAGGGTGGAAAGTGCAAGATAAACTTGAGAAATATGGCCAAAAGGAGATTCCTGTGAACCTAGTTGATTAGAGTTAGAGCTTATAAAGAACTTTAGATGCCTGGCTAAGGAACATGTATTTTATCTAGGGAATAGGAAGCTGGAGGTTTTTGAGAAGGTGAATGAATATATTCAAACATTACTATTAGGCAGGTACAACTGTTCAACCTATACCTAAAACTATCTTCCAATTGTGCTAATTGACTTATTCCATGAGAATTCTGGTCACCCAGACCAATTACCTAAAATCTATCCTTAGATTCATGAGCAATTTATGGCATACCAGCATTGCAGCCTATTAATTTTTTGTACTCAGTGCTATAGAGCCTGCATAGAATTGACCTGGAATTTAAAAGTTGAGACATATCCCTCAACACTTTTACATATGATTCCAAGTCAAAAAATGGTTCAGAAAAACAATAAAAAACAAAAACCAACCAGACATATCCCACCAGATTTCTTTCCTGCCTTTTGCACTCCACTTCTTATTTAGTTGAAGACATGACTTTCAAATTAGACCATACTAAATTCTCCCTACTTGAAATCAGCAAATTCCCTCAAATGAGATAAACTATGAAATGTTCATGCTGCTGAAGGACATAAATACTTTGGTTAACAGGCTATCCTTCTAGGACCAGCTTTAGCAAAGTCAAAATTAATTCCAAAGAATGAATGTTTTTGTACATTGTACAGTAAAGCTACTAATCTAAAGGCAATCTAAAAGACACGAAGAGCCAAGTCTGATGTTTGCATGCTGCTGATCCTGAGAGAGCTGCCTCTGGATGTTGTTCAAAACCCAGTGATGGAACTTGAATTGAGGGAAAGTGAGTTCTGGCTCCAGATGGTCAGAGAGTCCTGTGCTGAACCACTGTTCAATTTCTGGTGTGACAACTGACAACTAGGAAATCAGCAAACAAGCTACAAATCGAGACATTGCTTTGTTGGTTGTACAGTAGGCTTAAGGTTACCTTAAGTCTAGAAGTTAAACATATTAATATTGTAAAATTTGTTAAAATGTTAATACTGAAGATTAAACTTAAAGGTGTGTCATGGGCATTTTTAGGGGGGGAGGGGGCTGGTTGTTAAATATTTATTTGTATGCTCCTAGGCCAGAATTTCCAAAGCTCCTGCTGGAAGGATTGTTTTATCCTACAAACTATATACTCATCCTCATCTTCAACTTAGGGAGGAAAAAAAATCTTTTAAGCAAATACATGCTTGCCTTATAGTCTAATCCCAGTATTCTGACAACTACTTTGTCTTTTAGTGTCCAGCCATAGAGTTACCTCTGATAGTCAAGGGCTTCATTTTAAATTGGAATTGTTAAGGTATAGGAAGGGTGTCAGGAGAAAAGGGTTTTGGCAGAGTAGAGTATATCAGAGAATAAGAGGGGTCAGAGAAACCCACATTCTCCCAGTTTTGAACTTAAAAACCTTTGTACTTGCTACTTAAAAACATTCATACAATGCAATGCCTTGGAAATGAAGAGATCAGAGGGAAAAAGTTGAGTATCGCTTGTTACTCCTTTTAAGTTGTGTTCAATGGGCAAAGTCATAGCTATCACATGGACTAGGGTACTGGCATACGAGAGAAATTTGCTATGAGGAATGAGATGAGAAACAAAAATTGAGGGATGCAATAAGAAAGCCAAGACACCTGGGTTTTTTTTTTTTTTTATCTTCTCTTCAAGTCTTTAGGAGAACATTTCAATAATGCTGCCAAACTTTTTCAGGTTATGTGCTGATCAGGACAAAAGGGTGTATATCTCAACAAGTTGGGTTTATTTTTATCTCACCATTAGTTCATAAAGACTGCTAAAGTTTCTTTCAGCAAGTAACTGTGAAAAAAAGATCACAGTGCTATCTTTCAGCAAGGCTAGTGTTTTCTCCTACCAAAAAAGAAGTATGTGTGACTAGTTCCTTTAAAGAACTCAAACAAACCCAACACACATGGTTTTAGAAACAGATGACTCAAATAAGTGGGACACAAATAGCACATTATGGGAGTACCCTGCCAATGATGGAGCTGATGATCTTTTCGTGAGGGAAAACAATTACCCCTTTTTGAATTGGGGCAAGAATTTGTAAGGATTGTGATCACAGAATCTGAGTGGAAAAATGCCTCAGAGGCCATTTGGTTCAACCCATATTTAAATGAGAATTCCCTTCTAAAGCATGCCTGATAACTAGTTTCTCCACTTTTGTTTAAAGATATCTTCCTAAAGATGCCTCATTACCTCTCAAAACAGCACATTGCACTTTAGTTTTATACTAATTATTAGGAAGTTTCCCCCAATTATATTTAAACAACTAGGCATCTAGGAGCCACCCAACAGCTTGAAAGAATCGATTTCTAAAGTATTTTACAATCAGTTTGTGGTGGCAGCTAGGTGGCACAATCGATAAAAGCACCAGCCCTGAAGTCAAGAAGACCTGAGTTCAAATGTGACCTCAGACACTTAATTACCTAGCTGTGTGACCTTGGGCAAGCCACTTAATCCCACTGTCTTGCCAAAAAAAATCACTTTGCTGAAAGAATATGTTTCTAAAGTATTTTACTATCATCTGCTTAGGCAATGCAAAGTTGGTTGAAACTGAAATCTGAAAATTACTATTTCATAGTACTATTAAAGTGACTAAAAAAGAGGAAAGTTAAAAAAGGGTAAGGGAAACATAAGAATTAAAGAACTTGCAGAGAATTAAATCTTCATTAAATATCTATTTAAAGAGGGTCAAATTTAGTTAAGAGGTGTTTGAAAATTCCTTTTAATGCAAATACGGTAAGGTAATTTTATATAACTATGTTCATTCACAAAGTCATAGTACATAGTTACCCAATACTTTCTTGATTTTCAAAAATTCCTGACAGGAATTACACACAAGCAATTATTAATTGCATATTATATGTAAGAGCTTGAGCTAGATTCTTGGGATGAAAAGATAAAGGGAAAAAAATAGTCCTTACATCTGAGGAGTTTACATTCTACTGGGGGGGGGGGAATAAAGTGTGTACAGAGAAGTGAAAACAAGCTATTTTAAATGTATTGGGGAGATCTTTAAAATTAATTTTTTAATGAACAAATGCTATTTATTTTCTTCCTCAATTAAAAGAATGAAAAACAAAGCCATTGGAGCAAATATGCCTAGTCAAACAAAACAAATAACAGAATTGGTCATAGAGTACAAGACATTTAAAAACAGGAGAAAGTATTAACTATTAGGGAGATTAGGGAAATTTTCCCTAAGAAGTGACACCTGAGTTGAACCTTGAAGAAATCTGACATTCTAATAGGGAAAGAAAGTCAAGGTTAGATTAGTGAAGAAAGAGATTAAAAACAGGGAAACTAATTAGATTATTTCAGTAGTTTAGATGTCAGGTGATGAGTGCCTGAACTACAGTGATAACTCTGAGTGTAGAGAGAATAGGAATATGGGACAGATGTCTTGGAGGTAGAATAAACAAGAAAGCTAATTAATGGATATGGAAGGAGAAAGAGAAAGAAGAGTTAAGAATGATTCTGTGGACTCTCAGTAACAATAAGTTTCCATGTCTTCCATAGGAATAGGGAAATTGGAAGGAGGGACAGGTTTAATGGCAAAGGTAATCAGTTCCATTTTAGACAACTGAGTTTGAGATACTTCAGGACACAGAGATATCCAGCAGACAGAAGATCAACAAGACCAGAGCTCAGGAGAATGACTAGTTGGATATTTGTATAAAGATGATAATGGAACCCATAGGACTGGGTTTTTCAATTACTGCTTAAATTATTGAGTGAAAGAGTACAGAGGGAAAAGAGAAGGGGTTTACCATTAAAAAATGGATGGATGAAAGAATACTGGTAACAGAACTGGAAGCAAGTCAAATAGACCTTGTCTTCAAGTAGCTTACATTCTAATGGGGAGGATACAGATATGGGAAGATAAGAGCTGAAGGGTGGGGTAGAAAGATGAGGGGCAGCTGTGATTTGGAGCTGGATGGGAAATGCTATGGGGGCTTGGTTCTGGAAAAGTTAAGTTGAAAGCTTGACTTTTAGAGACTAAAGCCCAGAGCCAGGAATCTGGGTTCCAGTAGGAAGAGGAGAAGGAGGAATGCCAAAGTAGAATGGACATGGACAATAATTCAGTAACAGAGAATGAGGAGAATTGGTCAGATAGATAGGAAGAGAATCAAGAGAGAAAAGTGTCTTAAGATAAAGAGAGGGGCGGCTAGGTGGTGTAGTGGATAAAGCACTGGCCTTGGAGTCAGGAGTACCTGGGTTCAAATCTGGCCTCAGACACTTAATAATTACCTAGCTGTGTGGCCTTGGGCAAGCCATTTAACCCCATTTGCCTTGCAAAAACCTAAAAAAAAAAGATAAAGAGAGAAGAATATATATATATATATATATATATATATATATATATATGCTGATTAATTCTGTGAAAAGCAGGGAAGTCAAAAAGTATGACATGAGAAAAGACCATCTGATTTAGCAAACAGTTAAATACTTAGTAACTTTGGGGAGAATAATTTTTATTACTGTTATCAAATGGTAGTGTAGGGAAAGTAGTGAGTGAAGACAACTTTTTTTTTAAAGGAATTTGTCCGTGAAAGAGAAGAGAGATAAAGGTCAATAATTTGAGAGGATGGAAGTATCTAGTGAATGGTTTTGTGCTTTTTAAATTTTAGCTGTTTTAAGGATAGCTGGGATCTGGACCATTTAAGATGTAAAGAGGAAGGGAACAGTAAGATTAGAGATAGAGAGGAGGTGATTGAAGGGTCAAGCTCCTGGAATAGACAGGAAAGAAAAAGATCAAGGAAACAAATAGAGAAGAGTTGGTCTTGACAAGGAGAAAGACTATCTCGTCATTAAAGACTGGAGCAAAGGAAGAGAGAATAGGGTAAGAGAGTAGAGTTTTGAAATGGAGATAGGCAGAAAAAGAAGTTCATGATAGCTTATATTTTCTTAGTGAAGGAAGAGTTGAAATGCTCTACAGAAGGGGTGGGAGAAAAGGTGGTAAAAAATAAAAGCTTGAGGAGAGAAGACAAAGTCTGGAACAGTTACTGTTGGGAATGTGATACTATTGTGTAGCAATGAGGATGTAGTTAAGATTGGCTAACAAATCTGCAATGATCCCAGTGAGCATGGTTAGAGGAGGTTGTCACTCCAGTGGCATGCCATAGGAAAAGTAGGAGTGGAGAAGACAAATGGTAGGAGTAAATCAAGATTAGGGTTTGGTATGGTATGAGAAAAAGAAAGCAAAGGAATCAAGGGAATAGGACAATGTATAGCACCTGGTAATGACAAGATTGTGAAGGGAAGAAAGTCAGACAAGAGCAGGGTGATGGTCTAGAAAAGCAGTGGAGTGACAAGAAATTGAGGCAAGGATGAAAAATAGGTTTAAGGGGAATCAAACAGAGGGAGAGATGGAAGGGCAGAAGTCTACAATCAGATCAGAAAGGAAACTTTAAAGTTTGGGACTCTGGCGGGGGGGGGGGGGGGGGGTAGTACAGTTATGGATAATGGTGAGATCAGTGGCATCTGACCAGGGTCAGGATGTTCAAGGGACATTTAGATGTACACTGAAGTCCTTAAGTATTAAAGAGGCTGAAATAGAAAGGAATGTGATTTGGGTACTAACTCCTTGAAAAAGGAGGAATGACCTGCAGCTAATAGATGACAGCAACAAGGATCCAGACATAAGAAGGAGAAGTTTAAGAGTTAAGATAGCTGAATTTTAAGGGTCTGAACCAAAAATATATTCTTGTTGTGATGAATTGAATCACTAGTAAAATATATATGTACATATGTATGCATATATATATTTAGTGTTTATATGTGCATGTACACAAATATATTATATAAGTTAAAATTACATATATAAAATTAAAGACTTTTTAAAATATCCTTATTAACAAAGTAAAAAAGGAAACATATTTTTTAAGCTGGAAAAAAGAGCTGTGGAAAAACTGAAGTACTTTCTTTCTCTATGGTGAGGAAAATTTAAAACTTTCCAGAACATTCTGAAAATAAATTTATTCTGTTACACAGAGAAGTCATTCATTTCTCAGGCAGAAAACAACTTGGGTGGTTCCCCTAAGCAAGCTCTGGAGTTTTAAAGCCAATGATTACTTAACCGAAAGATGATAGATCAAAATATCTTATTTAAAAAGTTATAATCTATTTACAGAATATAGAAATTAAAAAAAATTTCAGTTAGCCAGAATTTCTAATTAGCTGGAATTTATTAATATATACTTAATTTCTGAGATTAAAAATCATCTTATATCAGAAATTTATTCTACAAAAAAACTCTCCTAGATTTGTCTTGAGGTCAGTACAGATTCCTTTAAATCTTCAACATTTAAAGTCGTCCTGTAAAATTATGTTTAGGATGATGACACAGAGGCAGGACAAGATTTTTCAATTAATGACATTCACTTTTTCAGCATATTAAAGTGGAAAATATACTTATTCAATCCTCAGAATCAAAGAATTGACAAAAAAGGATCTCTGTGACTAATTGAACCCATATGCAAAAGTATTCTCTACTGTAACATAGCTTGTTCATTTTTTTGCTTATAGACCTCTAAGAAAGGGGAACTTACCAAGCATTGATTTCACTCTTGGGCATTTCTAATTGTTAGAAAGTTCTGAGGTGTTTTGCTATGTTACAAATGGAGTTTATGAGCTATTTAACTTGAAAATTAAAATACCTATGACATCCCACTCTAGAATTGAAAATTACTATTATAAGTCAACATACAGACTTAAGAGATGGAAGAAACTTTTAAAGATCAGTAATCTAATGGTGTCAAATTCAAATAGCAATGAATCCCTGTTGGCTTAGAAAATCACAAATTAACCTTATCTATGTTGTATTTTTATTTATTTTTTGTTAAACATTTCTCAGCTACATTTTAATATAACTCAGGCTGAATTTGGGAGTTTTACATAACTAGTAGAATGGTAGGCTGAGAATATGACACTTCAGTCTACTCCCCTCTTTCTACAAGTAAGGAAACAGGTCCAGAGCAATTTAGATAGAAGTTACTAGCAGATAAAGACCTGAATTTAGGTTTCCAACCCATGATTCAGTGCTTTTTTTCTTTTTAAAATTAAATCATGCCTTGGTTTCTTAAAACACAGAATTAATACAAGATCAATACAACCCCCGCCCCCCCCCCCCCACCAATAAAACCATATACTTAAAAAACCCAAGTATTTTAATGAGAACAAACTGGTTTCAATGATAACATGTAATCAACGATGATCTGGCTACCCTCTTGGAATGCATAGTCTGTCCAAAAAAGCAGCAAGCAACTAGATCCATTAAGTAGATAAGACTACCTAACAGTTATCCAACAAAAGTAACCTCTTCCTAGATTCTGCTCTGCCTAATTTTTCAGACTATGAAAAGATGTAGAGAGATAAATAAGATAGCTGAGTTACTTTTTCACTTTAGTATATTTTATTTCATTGGTTAAGAGTGGTTCTCTTATAAGGTTAAGTCATATGGTGTTTTATAATCTTTGGTTTAGGGCTGCCCCAAATTGGGAGGATTATAATAGATTTGGGGTGGAAGAGACCTTGAGGTCTTCCAGTTTAACCTTCATTTTATAGATAAGGAATCTGAGAGCCAGAGTGGTAAAGTAGTCAAGAACCTGGGTACAAATCCAGCACTGTGTTTCACTACAACAACACTGCTTCCACTCTCCTAAAACAACCAAAAATATGACTAAATGAGCAGGTTTAAAAGGAAAATTTATTTGCAACCATTTTAAGAAATAACCTTAAAAATAAATTAGAGATCCACTGAATTTTTAAAAAGTATTTTATAAAACAACACATTTGGGGGTTAGAGGATCATATATTTATGAACTGAAATCCCTTAGAAATTCTCTAAATGGAACCCCTTCTTTTTATAGCTGAGGAAATTGAGGCCTATTCAATGATTTTTCCAAGATCACACCAAAACTCTGTCAGTGGCAGAATCAGGATTTGAATGTTGGTATTTAGATTCCAAATCTTGTTCATTTTTTCATTTCACCATTGATAGATGAAATTAGGGTTCAATTGTGCTGAATAAAATCTGCATATGAATATAGTTCATCTTAATTAAAAAAACCTCTCACTTAGGTTTCCATTTGTCCTTACCTTCCTGGAAGTATAAGACTTAACATACATACCATAGTCAGTCAGTTAATAAGTTTTTATTAGGTATCTATTAGCTGTTGTTAGGTATTGAGCTAAAGGTGGTTTTGAGGGGGGGTACAAAAAGAGGGAAAAAGATCTCTCTGCCCTCAAGGAACTTCTTATTGAAAGGGGGAGAAAATGAGCAACCAAACATGATATATACAAGATAAATAGGAAATAATTATACACACACACACACACACACACACACACACACACACAAACATGATATATACAAGATAAATGGAAAATAATTAAAAAAGGGAAGGCACTTAAATAGGAACCATTACTCCGACTCCGATGCCTATTTGGGGCATTACAAAAGAGCCATAGCTGATATGTTCCCCAAATGGTTAAGTAAACCTAGCCAAAGAGTTCCCTGCCTGGCCCTTAACTTCTAAGACACCAAAGACTCCAAGCTGAAGGGGTTGTGTGGGTTATAGTAATGACATGCTAAAGGAGTTGAGTTTTCCATTTCATTTCTATCTCCTCTTCATTTGTGACCAGTCAAAAAAAGGTAATTACCCCCACCCATTCAGAAAACTTATCTCTGCTATGAGCTGACTTTGGACTTAATTCTTGGACTCCCTTCTCTTTGTTTCTTGCTTTGAGACTGCAAAGAGGAATACTCCTTTCTACAAAGTAAAGTTTATAAAAATCTTTGAAATCCAAAGATGAAAGTTATATTATATTGTAAATGAATAAGGTACTGAATATTATTTCAATATTGGTAGAAGCATTTTAGCTAGAGATTCTAATATGTAGAACACATTTTGTACAGGAGAATATAGGATAATTCAGAATTCAATCTCAGTATCTTCCTCTTCAAGGAAGAAAAGATTCCCAAATACTAGAAGAGATTGAGGAGAAGGTGATAAAACAAAAATTAGTCCCTCAAAATGAAAATGCTGGGTTCCCTAAAAGTATGGGAAGGAGGGGCAGGATTAGGGTAAAGTAAACAGGTGATAGACATGATACTGGTTCTGGGTTTTCTCTTTGCTAGGGAATGTGGGAACATTAGAACAAATTACCTTCTCTGAGTTTCATTTTCTATAACTATAAAATGAATAGTTTAGACTAGGTGACCTCTAAAATCCCTTTCTATCTCTAATCTAATCCTCCCATGATTCTAATGCCCCAAAACAGCTAAAAGTAAGAGTAATTACCAACCTTTATATATCACCCACTTTTTCTCATCTGAAAAATCATTATGAGAATAATCTATATACATTTCAAAGGCAGGCTTAGTTTAAGAAAGGAAGAGGTAGGCTTTCACAAATGATATTCAATAACAGACCACAGCTTTAAGTCACAGAATTGCCTGGAAAGTGTAAATAGAAAATCCTATTGTGCTTTATTATTTGTTAACTTTTCATTCCTGGTTTTAATTCTTTTTTTGAAAATGAAAACAGGGGCGGCTAGGTGGCGTAGTGGATAGAGCACCTGCCTTGGAATCAGGAGTACCTGGGTTCAAATCCGGTCTCAGACACTTAATAATTACCTAGCTGTGTGGCCTTGGGCAAGCCACTTAACCCACTTTGTCTTGCAAAAAACTAAAAAAAAAAAAATGAAAACGTCATTAGCTAACTCTAAAGTCCCTTCTAGTTCTAAATCTACAATCCAATGAGTCTATTTTAAAAAGGGGGGGGGGCTGTATGACAAAAAAAAACTGCCTTAAAGATTCTTTACAAAGTATTTCCTATGCATACAAAAATGTAAAAGTATAATGAAAGAGATACTAAAAATTCTGATGATTCATACGAGAAAGGCATAAAAGAAAGCTGTTTATGTTTGTCACTGTCATGAAGGCTCTCTTGCCTTTATGAACTAAAGTACTATAAATGCTCCTGCTTTAGCATGTTATTGTGTTGACTGAAGCAAGCTCTAGAACATAATACAACTTCCTAAATGAGTGAAATAACTTAAAAAGAGTTTGTTACCATGGAATAATGGAGAAAGAGCACTGTCTTTTGAGTCATCAAGGGTTCAATTCCTGCCTTTGTCACTTTGTCACATTCACATTGGATTAAATAACTGAGGATTTATGTGACCCTGAGCCTCAATTTGACTCAGTGGCTTTTAAATCTATGATCTAGTGATCAATCCACAAACATTTATTAAGTTCCTACTGTGTGTCAAGCAATATGCTAGGCATGATGATACAAAACCAAAATTCTGCCCTCAGGGAAACTTATATTCTAAGATCAAGGAATTAAGATCCTCAGAATTCATTACCAACTACCTTAATTCTTTTGGAAATATTTTACTCAGGGATTTAGAAATCAACAACTTTGGTGTTGAAGATATAGAAACATAAGAAAAGAACTAAGAGGTAATCTTGAAAAAGTACACTAAACTTAGGTGCATATTTGTATTTATGTTTTAGTTTTCTAGCCAGAGGTAGACACCTAAAGAAGAAAATAAAAGCAGTGGAGGAGATAGACATCATTGAATTATTTGTTGCTAAGCAGACTTGAATATACTGTGGATTAAATTATATCTTCCCAAACAATTACACATAGTAAAAATTTGATATAGGATTGTGGTTTTTGTTATTCTTTGTCCTTCATTCTTTGTTTTGTTTTGTTTTCTTTTTTTTTTTAGGTTTTTGCAAGGCAATAAGGTTAAGTGGCTTGCCCAAGGCCACACAGCTAGGTAATTATTAAGTGTCTAAGGCTGGACTTGAACTCAGGTACTCCTGACTCCAGGGCTGGTGCTCTATCCACTGTGCCACCTAGCCACTCCCCTGTCCTTTATTCTTGAAGAAGACCATGGCATCAGCTAGATGATGTGAAATGGATTTGAGTGAGGGGTATATGCAAAGTCATCAGCCTCATTTTCTCCACCAGAGCCATCAGGAGGACTGTAGATAGTTCTGGATGTGAGGCAATCAGACCTGCCCAAGGTCACACAGCTAATAAGTGTTAAGTGTCTAGAGGTCACATTTGAACCCAGGTCCTCTTGACCCCAGGGTTGGTGCTCTATATTGCTATACCACCTAGCTGCCCCCATGGGATTGTTAGTATTTGGGACAGTCACTATTTTTGTTGGTGTGAAGTGGAGAGTGCACATTTTACTAGAGTGATTCACTTGGGTTTTTTCCCCTAGTCATAGCAATGTGTTGGTTCTCCATCAAGGCACACTCTTGTCAAATCCCCCTTTTTACCCACAAGTGGAGAGGACTGTCTGAGGAGGTGCTGGCTCCCTCTCCTCACTGGAAGTCTTCAAACAGAAGCCGAATTATACTTGTGGGGTATGATATTAGAGAGGGAAAGGGCATGACAATTTATTGTATTATGGTTTTTCTTATCATTCCTCTGACTTCCCAGACTAAAACTCCAGCTAATCCTCCCTTATGTGTTTCTCCATTAGAAAGTAAATTTCTTTTGTTTTGTTTTGCTTTTTTTTTTGCAAGGCTATGGGATTAAGTAACTTTGCCCAAGGTCACACAGCTAGGTAATTATTAAGTGTCTGAGATCAGTTTTGAACCCAGGTCCTCCTGACTTCAGGGCCTCTGCTCCATCCATTGCACCACCTTAGCTGCCCTCAAGTAAGCTTCCTGAGGACAGGGCCTGTTTAGTTCTCTTTCCTAATTGTAGCTGCACTGCTTACTGGCAGCACTTAGCAAGTACTTAATGTTTTAAACTCATTCTTTCATTCATAGAAGAAATCCTTGTTTAAATTCACATTGGATTAAATAACTTTAAATTAAATTAAATAAGATTATTTCTACCTTGAGATATTCTGATTCTGGGGGAGGGGGGGAAGAAGGATCCTAAGGTGGCCTCTGTCAACCCTATAAAAAGTGCTTCAAGACATTGCCTTCACACAGGAGAGCGCTTGGTGCAGGACAACGATTCAAAAGCATCTGCAACTGTAAAGCAAAAGTAATACAAGCTGTTTGTTTGGAGATTACTACTAAACAAGATGTTCTTCTAAAGCAAAGAAAAAACTCTACATGATTAAACTCTACATGTTTTGTCATTTTCGTCATAATTCCATTACAAAGTTTATATTATTATGTCACTCATTCCCTTCTGCAGAACACTAGCTTGTCCCAGCCCATTTTTTAGAACTTTATTACAACTCAAAGGTAACTCCAAACTGCTGCTCCCCATTTCTCCCATGGGCACACTTCTGTTCACACTCTGTGTCTAAGCTGTGTGCTCTCTGAGCAAGAAGCAGCTCGTACTTCTGAACATATGTCACAGGTGCTTTATAAAGAGGCAGTACTAGATAATAAAGTAGCCTAATGACAGGTAAATACATAAAGGAGTGATTATTTATATTTATAGAAAGATTCTTCTTTTATTAAACTTACATAGTATTCATTTACAGAACAATAATTACTAAAGATGTATAGAGGCTAGAAAACAAGAATTAGGGATTTAGGAGGAACAGAAGCAGGGTTCATAGCTAATTCATTGTTTTTTGAAGATGAATTTATCAGGAATAAGATAATTCATTTCTGACGTAAAGAACATTTTAATTTGCCAAAGTGATTTATACAATTTTAGCAGGCATCTTATATAAAGTGTACCTGGAGGCAGCTAGGTGGGTTCAGTAGATAGAGCACTGGCCTAGGAGTCAGGAAATTCTGAGTTCAAATATGGCCTCCAATTCTTACTAGCTAAGTGAGCCTTGGCCACTTTGCTTGCTTTAATATGC
Source organism: Macrotis lagotis (assembly GCF_037893015.1). Classification (NCBI taxonomy): domain Eukaryota; kingdom Metazoa; phylum Chordata; class Mammalia; order Peramelemorphia; family Peramelidae; genus Macrotis; species Macrotis lagotis. The sequence goes on from NC_133661.1 coordinate 125,889,593, forward strand.
ACTGAAGAAGGAAATAGCAAACCACCTTGGTAGGAAATCTTAAGAACAGTTAGGTCCATGAGGTCATGAAGAGTCAACATGACTGAACACCACCAACAAAAGTATATGTTCATATTTCATTCACTAGCACAGGAAGACGTTTTCAAGCTAAAGAGTCAGACTGTATATGGGGCAGCTAGGTGGCACAGTGGATAGAGCACCAGCTCTGGAGTCAGGAGTAGCTGAGTTCAAATCTGACCTCAGACACTTAATAATTACCTAGTTGTGTGACCTTGGGCAAGTCACTTAACCCCATTTGCCTTGCAAAAAAACTAAAAAAAAGTCAAACTGTATAAAAATTAAAAACAAATGCTCAAGAGTACCAGTATAAGAATCATCATTTGCACAACAGAAAATATTACAATTCATTAATAATATTGGCATGATGATTAATATTGGTATAATAATGGTTGACCAATCAATTGATTAAATTAGTATGATATAACTGATTCATAGATATTATTTGATATTATAATTTAATATTGCTTATTAATTTTTATTCATTTCAATTTTATTCATTCTTCTTCTAGTGTACTTTTCCTTCCCTCAACTATTTCTCTTCCATCCTTACCCTGCAATTATGAGGCACAACCATCACCCCTCTATTCTCATACTTAGTAAAATGAGGATAAAGAGAAAGCTGAAAGGCTTCTCCAAGCATGTGATAAGGAAGAAATGTTTATGATTCTCAATAATTTTAGAGGTACTCTTGCCTTGACTAGAAGTTTTTAAAAATTTCAAAATAATTGTTTGGTTTTAAGTTGTACCTATTTGAAGAATGACAAAATCTCTGCTTAGCAAACTATTAGTTCATTAGACATTATTATTAAGTGCCTAATGGACAATATATTGAGTTACAAAAGTATGTAATAAAATAAATAAAACATGGTTTTCTCAAGGAGCTTATAATCAAGGTGTCAAATCTGTTGCTCACATTTGTATCACCATTTCACAATCAGACAACAGATGTATACTGAAATGCCTACTACTCCACTCTGGACTCCTAGATTTCTGATGTTTTTGTATTGGGGGGGGGAAGAGCGTAGTGGGGAATAATATGAAGATACAAAAACAGTATTAAGACTGAGTTTTTCCTCAGAGAGCTTATAATTTGATTAAGGAGACTCAACAAAATGAAAATACAACTAGAAAATAATTTAAGATTAAATGATTAAGTATTAAATATTACAGTATATGAGTTTACTAACTTTAGAAATTCAAGTGATTGTCTTGGGAAGGAGTCATAGAAGTAAGGCTTGAGTTGATCCTTGATGGATTAGCAAGATTTAAATGGGGTAAGGTAATGGAAAATGAATTCCAGGAAGAGGAACAGCTGAACCAAGTCAATCAGCTGGAATGAGCATGATATATTCAGAACATGGAAAAAGACTGGCCTGATGAAAGAGAAGAGTTCAAGCTGAGTAGTAGTATAAAATAGAAACATATATCAAAGTCTCAGGATATCATATTGAATTTCTGCAGTCTGCTTGTGAACTAGGATAGGGTGTATTCTGAGCAAGACACTTTAAATATTAGTTTTATCTCATAAGGGTGCCTCCACGAATAGAGCTGATTAAAGACTGAGAAAATGGGAAGCATTTATCACTTAGAGCCCAACCCATGATGATCTCTGAGACACGTATTGTCAACTTGCCAATTTTACATTTCACAGAGTGCTCTGATGACCTCCCAAGTAGAAGAATATAATCTTCTTAAAAACATGAGACTTGTATGTTTAGATCATTTTAAAGAAAATTGCTTTTAATATCAGTTGTACATTCTCCTAAAATTCTTAAATTCTCCACTTCAATAGCTTACCTTTATGGGGACATATGCTTTATAGTGATGTACACATAACTCAAGATTGCTTTAAAAGTAATTCAAATTCTATGCCTTTATATATAATCTGACAGAAATGTAGGTCAAAGCCATTTTGATTATGCTCCCATGTTAGTAATATAGTATGCCTCATTTCTATGATAAAACTACCTTAAAAGAAATTTAAATTATATTTGTATACACCTGGTAAATACTCAGTAAATATTTGATGAAACTAAGAGAATGATTCTAAAGCAATCACCATTCAAACTACTTAGAAATTTGCTTATCATAAGATCATCATATTAAGCTCAGAGTGGAACAGTTCTATTATGAATTATTTCTAAAAGCTACAGAGTAATGACTCCGGTCCTTCTCTGAGGCCTAATTATTATCCTGGGTTCCTGAAAGCTATGCTAGAGTGGAGTGTGAACTCTAGGAGACCTCTACACCAAATTTAAAAAACTTCAAGTACAGGCTGGGTGACAGAAATGTCTGTGTTTGAAGTACAGTCTGGCTAAGCTTGGAAAAGGCTGGTCACCAGGTGATGATTTTAGTTGCAGCAGTTCACTACCATATACTAAGTCAGACTGTAATTTGTGTTAGGCGTGTTAGTTAAAGAAGTGCCCATAACTTGCAAATCAGAGTTCTGTGAAATACTAAAGTATTTGTAAACAACTATAAGAGTACTAAAATCCTGAGAGTTCTCGAAGTTTTATCATATAGGTTTTTATTTCTGCTGGTGGTATAGTTGAAAGCTCATTGGGCCTGGAATCAGGAAGACCAAGTTCAAATTTAGCCTCAGTACTAGCAAGTCCCTTAACTTGTTAATTTTAGTAAAATAGGAATAATCAGCACTTACCCTCCCAGAGATAATAATATTTGTAAAAATACTTAGCACAGTGTCACATAATAAGGATAGATAAATGCTTACTCCCTTTTCCCCTTTCCTTTCCCTTTTTTTAAAAATTTAAGGCAATGACTTGCCCAAGGTCCCCCAAGCTAGATAATCATTAAGTGTTTGAGGACAGATTTTCCAGGGCTGTTGCTCTATTCACTGTGCCATCTAGCTGCCCGCCTTTCCTTTCCCTTTTAAAAAAAAAGGGCTTATACCAAATAATTTCACTTTCTCACAATGAAAGGTTCTAACACTGAGATTATTCACCTTCTTTCCACCCTACTGTTTCAGAAATACTAGCCTGGGTTTGAATCAGAAATATGCAAATTTGTTTTAGGAACCATTTCAGGAAGGCAGAAACATACACTTCAGTTGCAGAAGGCAGTAAGAGATAAAGATTAGAAACCATACCCAAATTTATGAACAGATTACCAGTTGTTTATAAAAACAGTAAGATGGAACTTTTCTTTTTTCTTTTTTTTTTAAATTCTAAATCACTTTTCTCCTTACAATACTCTGATTCCCCCTCTGTATATCCTTATCTTCCAATAATACCCATGGTCTTCAAGAGTTCACCATTAGGTGTAACCACTCTTCTGCTTGCTTTACCTTTCTTTATAGTCTCCTGATTCTCTCCTAATGTCCCACGAGTTAGCTTGTGCCTCCCTTTCAACTGCAACTGAACACTTATTTTCTCTAGAAAGTTCTCCTGATTGGAGAAATGAGACTTTTTAAGTCAACATAGAGCTAAACTGATAAATATAATAATTACATGAGTAAATCTAAGATTATACTGGTGATTTAAGATAAACACAAAATGCTCTTTGACAGCAAGGGATTCTGTCCTCTATTGTTCTGGTTATTTTCTAGCAACTAACAGTGTTCTATCTACAGTAGGCAAATGTTACAAATACTAAAATCAAGATGATTTTTTTAAGAAGGGACTCGGGGTGGCTAGGTGGTGCAGTGGATAGAGCACCAGCCCTGGAGTCAGGAGTACCTGACTTCAAATTTGGCCTCAGACACTTAATAATTACCTAGCTGTGTGGCCTTGGGCAAGCCACTTAACCCCATTGCCTTGCAAAAAGAAAAAAAAAAAGAAGGGACTCTTAGCAAAGAGCAACTGTAGAAATGTGGAAAACTGCATATATTCCCAGACTCAAATGATATATGTCAGTTAAATTGTTGAGCTGGTTTTTTTCTTTTTCTTTTTTATTCTTTGCTGTAAAGGAGGTCTCTCTAGAGAGAGAAAAAAGAAGGATGTATTTGGAAATGAAGGCTATTTAAAAACAAAAAAATTCAGTAAAACTTTTTTTTAAAGGAATACAGAGCTATAAACCTTTTGAGTGCTTAATAAATCCTGTTGACTCATGTGTTTAAAGAACATCTTCTACCTCAGCTGTATGGGATTTAATGGGCATCAATGTGAATCATCATCACCACCACCACCAAAACACTATGACCTTACTATGGACATCAATGGATATCCATGACCAAACACTGTGATCTTATCATGGACAATCAATGGATATCCCTGATCTAAGCCTGCTCATCTAAGCCTGCTACCTCACTTCTCTTTCTAAAACTACTACTGATGAATGATAACTACTTATAGAGAGAATTCTTTAACGGCAAGAAAATATTTTTCTAACAACAGCATGTGAAATATGAGTACAAGTATTATCATCTCCATTTTATAGATCACCTACATGACTTGCCCATGACCACAGAGTTAGTAAATGTTGGAGACAAAATGTAATCCCAGGTCTTTTAACTTCAAGTTCAAGCTTTGTTAAATGATAAGAAAATGTGCATTGTCTGCCTATTTTGAAACTGTGACAATTATCTACAGAAACATGTTGGAGATCAAAAGAAAGGACCATTATAAGCAAACAGCCAATAGTAAGGGATGGTGGAATGCACTGATCACTAGTTTTGTAAAGTAATGAATAAGAATTTATTATAAACTCTTGTACAGCAAAGTCTATTAAGCACTAATTAGAGAAACTTCATGTTACCTCTTAATCTAAATATATATATATATATATACATACACATATATATGTGTATGTGCATATATGTGTATAAAATATACATTTGACATGGTTGTCAGCCTGAACTGCCTTTTAGAATTGAATTCTGCCTTTTTCACTCAACATCATTACATGTATTATATATTCAACATATTTTCAGTTTTAAAATAGTTATCAGTAAAATAGTTATTCAGTTATGTTAATAGCTAGGGGGCTTAGTGGATAGATAGTATGCTGGTCCTGGAGTCAGGAAGAACTAAGTTAAAATGTAGCCTCAAACACTTTCTAGCTGAGTTATCTGAGTAAGTCACTTAACCTCTGCCTCAATTTTTTCATCTGTGCAACAGGGAAAATAATATTTAGCTCTCAGGATTGTTGTGAGGATAAATTTGATATCTGTAAAGTACTTTAAAGACTTTAAAGTCCTATATAAATGCCAGAAACTACTACTTCTACTATAAGTACTATTTATTATTATTATGATGATGATGACATCAAAATACCATAAATTGTTAAGCTGTTCCCTTATTATGGGATACAAGGAATATTCTCCTTCTTTAGCATTCCTATGAACATCTGTACAAATAATTTTCCCTTTTATATCATAAAACTATAAAATGTTAAAAACTGAAAAGAACCTTAAGAACCATTTGCAGATTGACCATCTCCAAAGCAGAATTATTATGTTTAAGGTAAGATGAAGCAAATAATTTATTAATCCTTAAAACCATTCTATAAAAACACAGAGCATACTTAATATAGGAATGAATCAACTAAAGTGTATATGATTTTAATAAAGACATAGTGAGTCAGTAGTAGAGTAACAGAAAGAATAAAGAATGCCAACAATGTTCCAACCAGGACTATTTTATGGCATCTCTTGTTTGCCCTAAAGAATATATATATATTTATTTCAATAAGTGCCCCTCATCTGTAATATGCTAGTTTGGGGTTAGAGAAATTAAATGAGGATTTGGTAGAAGATAAATGGTGTTATCAGCTAATTCTTCTAAAATTCAAGAAAAAAAGGAAAATCTTTCCCTAAATATTTCAGTATTTTTATAATCAGCTTGAGTTAAGAGAACAGCAATTAGCTAAGGCAAAATTTTCGGGCTTATCAAATTTTGGCTTTCTGGGAAGTAAAGGGGTGAATAGGTGAAAGGTTATAAACAACTGCCAGGTCAAAGTCATTTTAAAATACATTTTAACATTTTTCAACCTTTGCAATTAGTAGTTAGATTAATTAATTAATTAATCAATTAATAAACATGTATTAAGTACAATGTACAAGCATACAAAGAAAGGCAAAGCAGTCTTCTCAAGGAGCTCACAGTCTAATGGGAGAGCCAACATATAATATAGCAAAGTAATAAATTAGCAATCTCTATTTTCTGATTTTTAGACTACATTTTAAACTATTCTCAATCCTACATGCTGCTCAATCCTACTTAGCACAGTATGTTGTTCATAACAGGTGCTTAAAAAAGAGAAAAAATTATATTTTAATCACAATTGTGTACAAGTAAGTAGTAATAGTGATAACATGGAGCTCAGCACAAGTCCAAAGTTTGGACTGTGTATGGCCTAATAATATTTTGGTAAAGAGAATCATCTCTCTTTAGTGATAGTTTTTAAAGTATTATCTACATAAATTTAATTTATCCAAACTCACTGGGCCCTCATTATCTCAAAATCATTCTTTTATTCTTTTTTTATTGCCTCCTCCTCCTCCATTTTCCCACAGTTACTGCCTGAAAGTAGGTGGCACAGTGGATAGAAAGCTAGGTCTGGAGTCAGGAAGAAACTGAGTTTAAATCAAGCCAGTGATTAATTTGAATTTTTTGCATGACACTGTTGACTACCTTATCCCTCTTGAAATTCTTGCTTCATTTAGCTTCTCTGCGACACTGTATTTTCACAATTTTCCTACCATTCTGACTACTCTTTCTCTTGTCCTCTCAACCACTCACCTACCTTAGCCTTTTATTTTCTCTTGGTACTTTTTCCCTTGAATTCAGAATATGAGTGATTGTATTTATTCCCATATCCTTAACAACTCTATGTGAATGACTACTGAATATGTAGCTCCAGGTTCTAAACTTTCCCCAAAGCACCAATATATCTAACCCTTTCTGGAAATCCCTTAAATTAAACCTATCTAAAAAGACATCTTAAAATCTGTCCCTTAATTCCCTGTTTTTTCCCCAAGTACTCAGGCTAAAACCTATTATCTTTCAATTTTTCTTCTACCTCAACTCCCACTCCTAGTCAATATATTGCCAATTCTATCTCTATAATCTCTTTCAAATCTGTCCCTTGGTTTTTATTCCTATTGGAATCAGCTTAATACAAGTCCTCATCACCTCTTGCCTACACTATTTTAATAGGCTCCTAAATTGATCAACTTTCCCTTATCTCCCTCTTCTTCAATCCATCCCACCTACCTAATTTTCCTAACATACCTTTCTGAGTTCCTTTCCTTGCAAGTAACAATGCTCCATGGTTTCCCACTGCCTACTGAATAAAAACAACAATACTGTCATTTAAGGCCCCCCATGACTTCAACTTTGCATATTTATAGGCTTATCTCATACTCTTCTCCTTCATTAATACATTTAACAGTTATTTAGTAAGTAACTACTATGCATCAGTCATGAGGGATACAAAGTCAAAAACTGAACTATCTTTGCCCCAAAGAGCTATTATTCTATTGGGGGAAATGCTATGTACTCTATTGTCCAGAAAAACAAAGCTGCTTATCTTTCCCTCCTCCCCCCATTCCTTTTCTGTTCTTGGTGAACTCCATGCCTATATTCAGTTTTACTCTATGATCTCCTCCTTTCACCCCACCCATGCATGGGTCAGTTTCTCCCTTTCACACCCACCCCCCCCTTCTCAACTCACCCATAAATCTCAAACCCTGAAATATTTTCCTTCTTTCTTTCAAGTTACTGATACCTCTATGAAGTCATACTTATTCCTTCTAGTTAAGACATCTCTCCCTCCTCAAGTTTCTCCTAGTATTTATCTGGATCTCCTAGTATTTCCATTCAACTAAACAAGCATTTATCAAAAGGTTTAGTATAAGGAGGCACTTACACTTGTATTGTGGCTATTTGTACAGATGTTTCGGTTGTAAATTCCTTAAGGACTAAGGCTACACCTTATCTTTGTATCCCTAGTACTTACTGTACCTTGAACATGGTGGATATTTAATAAAAATGTTTGTTGAATCAGATTATATATCTCCACTAGAGTTCTACTCCAATGTGTCAATATGGTATGGAGGTGACCCTGGGTTCTTGAAAGTTATATTCTAATAGACTTCAAATTCTCTCAGGACTTTCTAAATAGGAAAGGCTTTAAGTCTTAGCTTAGCTTAGTGATAGACAACAATGTCAAAAGACCACCTACATTTGAAAAGGGCCATCTCTAGTCTGGTCTTAGGGTGATGAAATTTTGAATTATAGTAGCTCTTAGAAACCTTCTACTAAGGCCTAGAAAAAGGTGTAATTTGGAAGAGATGCTGAGACTGATGAAGTTACAGGCTAATAAAGTATTAAAGAATAAGTGCTTTCATAGAATGGTCTATCATGTCTATTGATGGTACTGTATAATACCTAACATATGGCATGTACTCAAAATAATAATGATAACAGGCTAGGAAATGTGGTTTATGAAGCTTTTTAAATAAGGAAAATATTCTTGAGAATAATTTATCTGGCATTTTCCATTATGTGACTATTTTAAAAGGCTACATTTTTCAATGTCACTGACACTGGTGAGCACTTAAGTTTGCATGCCTGGAATGGAGAATGGAACTGTAGTTGGTGTATTTTCTACCTTAAAAGCAAAGGGTATCTGGCCAGTAATCATCAAATTGAAATGAGATGGGAGGTAGGAGAAATAATGATTCCATTTATACTGAGGTTATATCAGAAATGCAGTACCAGGACTTTTAGGCTTCTGAGATATAAAAATCAGTCACAAGAAATAGAAAGTCCAATCACCACAAATATCTAGCTATGTTTTATTTATCTCAGTTTTTTTTTTGGTAGAATTAATGTCAAAAATCAGATCACTGTTGAAAGCCAATAGAATTCCAAGCAATTCACAAGGAAATGGGCTCAATTATATCAACAATCAGCAAAGAGAACAATTCAAAAACAACTGTCATCTATGGTCAGCTCCAAGTAAACCTTTTTGTGGCAAATGGATAATCCCAGTATGTTTTGGGCTGCTTCCTGGCATTATCAGTTATTGAATGAATTAAGGGAATAAAAATTTTAAAGTTAGTCCAAGTAAACATAAAGAGGAAGGCAAATATGTTCCCTCAAACACATATCATTCAATTCAAAGAGAAAATTTTCCTTTGAAAAATTTCTCTTCACTAATATTGATGGATCCAGTTGATCTCATCTAGAAATGCTTTCAGATTTTGGAATGTTTCTGCTTTGAGTGGGAGGATGGACTAGATGAACTCCAATATCCTTTGCAACTCTTAAGGTTCTATTAAAGCCTCTCACCCAGGTAATGATAGTATAGTAATGATAGTAATAATGTTACATCTCTGTGGAAAAAGAAAAAACAATTTTAGTAAGAAGCAACTATCTGAACTATCGACACTTTTGTGTCCACAAAAAATTTTTATGAATTTAATTAAGCACATCTACCAAACAACCAGAAAACAAAGGATACCAAGTTCAGAGATGTAGATCAAAACCTTTGCTTCTTTCTAACTTATTGGCTTATATGTTATGGCAGAATTCTCACTTCAGTAAAATCTTTTATAAACACATCACTGACAATTCCAGTTTTTCATAGAGCATTTAAAAAATAAAAATGCTTCATTATTCTGTATGACATACAGTATAACAGGTTTTTAAGCTATGACTAAAGAAGATTGTAATTATCCCTATTAACTCCTAGGAAAACCAAAAATCCCTAAGTGGACTAAATCACTTACCCAAAGTCATACTTCAAAAGTAGGCAAGGATGAATGCTAAAAAGATATGTTTTCAAAATAAGACTTGCCAACAGAAAAAAATGATCATATGGAAAAAAGGTTCCAAAATAATGAGAAATGCAAATTAAAATGACAGATTTTCATCCCATCAACCTAGTAAAGATGATAAAAAAAAAACCTCATAATAGTTGTTTGTGGGAGAAACAGGTACACTAATACTAAATGAAAAAACTGTGAATGGATCTGACCATTCTTGGAAGAGACTGGAAAATATGTGAGAAGAATTATCAACTGTTTATATCCTTTGATCCAGTCATTCCACTTATTAGATACTATTGGACACTATTCCTAGGGAGTTCAAAGAAAGAAAGAAAAGTCTGCCCCCCCACCCTGCACCTCATTAGCCCCTCTTTCTGCGTCTGTGTGTGTGTGTGTGGGGGGCGGTGTTTGTGTGTATTATGGAGGTACTCGGGGGTTAAGTTACTTGCCCAGGATCACACATCTAGTAAGTATCTGAGGCCATATTTTAATTCAGGTTCTTCTGACTCTAGGAGCAGTACTCTATCCACTGTGTCACCTAGATGCCCCCAATTCCAAATATATTAAGTATTCAAAGCAACACTTCTGTTAGCAACAACAACCATAAAAAGGGAAACATCAACTGAGAAATAAACAAAATATGGCATGTGATTTACTGGAAATATAAAATCTGAAACATTTTGAGAAACATGAAAAAATTTATATGAAATGATACAGAGTTAAGAGAATAGAATCAGGAGATCCATATATATGATTACAGTAGTGTTAAGTGAAAACATTAGTAACAAGATAAACGGAATTTGGTCAAATACAATGCCCAGTATTGGTTCCAAATCATAGGTAATAAAACATACCTCTCTTAGGTGAAGGAGAGTGGAAGCAAAAATTACACGTTCTTAAATGAAGTCATTGTGTCAACTAGTTTTGCTTTACTGTCTTTCTTGGTTATAGGGAAGGCTTCTATGGAAGCTCTTATAAGGAAGGATGTATTGGGAAATAACTATGGTACTAAAAACAAAAGGAACAACAAAACATTTCTTTTAAAGACATATACTGAAAGAAAAATTTAAACTTCTTCCTTCAATGAATATGCTTGTTTGTTTGGTCAGGTAAACATTGTACAGATACTTTGGTATATAAACTTTCTCTAAGCCCATTCCTTTTTTTTTTCCTATAAGGATAAAAATGAAAGAAAAATATCAGAGTTGTTTGGATGAACAAGACAAGAAATGGACAAGAAATCAAAGACCTAGATGGGATCAGTATCTATCAGTATCTATCATCTTGAAGAACCAAATTAAAGTCATTGGAGACCTAGGCAGATATTATCAGAATGAAATTTGATAGGGAAAGTGATAGAATAATTCACCCAGGGGAGAACACAGCAACATCCATTGAAAATAGAACTGGTATGGGAAAAGTAAGGCAAGACAAAATGTAGGAGGTCATAGTATCCATAGGCTAACAAATCATCAAATTAATACTATTAAGACTTTAAAGAAGACACACATGATGGTATGCTATGTAATTAGGAGTATGGAATACAGTTCTTTTATACTTAACAGTGAAGCTGTTATTAGCATGCTGTATTTAATTTTGGACCATACAATTAAATTGTGATCTGGAGAACTCAGGAAGGTTTCAGAGGTGAACAGGAAAAAAATAATTTAAAGGCTTTGAGAAACAGGCCTTAAAACAGGCTAAAAAGACTCACTTTTAGTCAATGATCAAATGAAAGAACATGTGGAAAGTGCTTGGGAACTACTAAACCATTATGTGCTGGCTATTATGTATATTAAAGATAATTTAAAGAAGAGTGGCTAAAGCATGTATACTGGAAAGCTTCCAAAAAAACAAAAGCTTCTCTCCTATTCCCCTGAAGGACAGGAGAAGTAGAAACAGCTCACATTATAGCACACAGGATAAACCAAAAATGCTCTTACATTAGTAAGTTCGTCCAACAAATGTTTATTGATGGCCACACATTAAAGTACTGTAGGAATACAAAAGAAGATATAACCCTTTAACTTATGATGCTGACAGTTTTTAAAAGGAAATATTTTTTAAAAAACTATAATTTTTTAAAGTAAACTTTTAAAATTACCATAAGAATGGTATAAAGTACTGTGTAAATTAATAGGAAGTTGAGACTAGCTATGAGTTAAAAAGGAGAAGGAAAAATCAGGGAAGGCTTCCTGAAGAAAAATGCCTTTTGGAAAAAAAATCTGTGATAATAATAATAATAATAATAATAATAATAATAATAATAATAATAATAACTCACATTTATATTGTGCTGTAAGGTTTGCAAATGCTGGAAATAAATGCCAAATGGTTGGGGAGTCTTTTCTGGAGATCAAGAAAAAACCAAAGTTTTCTTTTCTATGCAGTCACTCTCAGTGGGTTCTAAGTAACTCAAGTCCATTCTAGCTCTAAGATTCTACATGTCCTTACTAATTTATGATATGACCTTGACAAGTATTACCCGGATTTGCTCAGGTCCTATTTAGACTCTATAGAAAGAGAATAAAATTTGTCACTAGGGATTAAGTCATTTAGTTTATAAATATTACTTAAATACAATGACTAATTTGTAATAACACTAAAACCATAAAAGGTTGAATTCAAAGCTCAAACTAGGCAACAACTCAGCCCATTGAGAGTAAATCTTCTGGTTAATTTTACTGATTTCCAACAGCACCACTAAAATAACTGATTCTGTGCTTTCATTTAGAGAAAATACAAAACACACACACACACACACACACACACACACACACACACACACACACACACACACACACACACACCAGGGAAAATCTAAAGGTGTCAATGCTCCAATTCTCTAACAAGCTCTTTACTTATCAGCTCTTTTACCAAAGGAGAATATAGAATGAACCTTCTTCCAGCTGCTAATTTATACAAACAGTGCACCCAGCTGTGTCACTATAGCAAGATATCACAGACCCCAAGCTAAAATGTCAGTCAGATAATTTCATCCTCATGATTTTTATGAAAAGAGAGCTTTAAATAGGAGAACGTAATGCTTCAGTCCAGAGTACTGATGGAGGAAGCTGCCTGTCATTTACCTCACTGTATGACCTTGGACAAGACACTTAACCCCTCCTAAAGCTCTTTCCTTAACTACAGAGGAGGGCCTAGAACTAGAAGATCTAAGGCTGGATTAAATAATTGAGTTTTGATTTTAAAAATACCAATAAAATATAAACATCTTGTGGATAAGGATCAAGTTTTTTCCTTCTTTCCCTCTTTTTTTTTCCTCTTTCCTTACTGTTTTCCTCGTCTGACAGGGCCTGACAAAGTAGAAGCTTAATAAATGGCTATTTAATTCATTACTAAATTGCCTAAAAAACTGGATCAATGTGCTAACCAAACATGATTCTGTTCTGGAGGACTGATGAAAAACCATGCAGCCCATTTCCTGCAAGAGGGGGAGATATGAAGATGTAGGTATAAAAGTTAAGATATAAACCTTAAGTCATGCCTAATGCAGAAATTTGTTTTGCTGACTACTCATATTTGTTGTAAGGATTTTGTTTTTGTTTTATGGAAATATTGGGGAGGGGAAGGGGAAAGAAAAATAAGTACCTGTCACAACAAAAAAAAAAAGTAAAATAGAAGTTACATAAAATAAAAAAGAAAGCACCCTAAGGAAGAAAGTACTATTGGGCTATAAGGAAACTGAATAACTGTACCAAAAGTAGGCTGAGAATATTAAGAAGATGTGAAATCCCCCAAATGATTCCATAATCCATAAATAGTATGATCTTCCTGAAAGAGACTATTTTAGCCTCAAAGGAGGCAGAAAGATTTATAATATATTATCTTGCATTATAATCTCCTAACCCACAAGTTAACCAAATTTCAGTAAGGCATAGAAATAGTGCCACAAGGAATACTCTATTCCAATCCACTCTTCCAAGTGGCAGAAGAGTGCTAGCTAAAATGACAGCTCTGTGAAAATAGGCACATATCCAGCAGTTATGTCATGGAGGAAATCCTGCCATATGGAATTCTGTGATGTTGGAAACCATCTTTTCACCATGGTCAGCCAGAGAGCACATGAAACAAGATAAAGAGAAGGTGAGAAAAAGATGGAATTTGTCTCCCTACCATGAATGAAACATGAGAAATGTGGGGTAGTGGATAGCTAAAAGACTGGAAGACATGCCAAAAATTCTCAAGAAGGTGCACAAGGAAGATGAGAAGAGCTAAAAAGAAAAGTAAGAAGCGCTTTCACAATTCATCATCATACCAGGGGAAAAATACTAAAGAGGAAGTAGTCTTTTTTTAATAAAAAAAAAAATCAAAAACATTCAAATATACCATAAGCGTAGTTCCATGAGAACATGGGATCATTTCTTTATGACCTCTTTCTCTTCCCTATGAACTTGTACCACACCCTTCAAACAATCACCTTTGTTTATTTTCTGAAATTCTAAAATGGCTGAGTTTTCTGGAACTCCTCTAGAAACAACTGAAAATCTACCTTTAAGGAAAAGGAAGTAAAATAGACAGTAAACCAACTAGTCAGACAGGAATGAAAGTCATTAGCTCTGTCCTGAAAGGAGATAAATTTATTCACAAGAAAACTAAAGTTGTTTGGTGTTTTGGATGAAATAAAAATGACAAATATCATATGGCTTTCAGGGGCCTGGCTGGCAAATTTACTGAACTATCTTTGGCAGCTATTTTGAAAAGTCATGAAGGGAAAAGTGAGGTGAGGGTGGGTAATGAAAACAGAAGGAAAGCTCAACAATCAAAATCAGAAATTGTACTTACACTTGCCATTTAGTGTGTCACTGTCATTTCAAGCACATGTTAAGGAAGGGAGGAACACTGATAAACTAGTGAATTAAAATTTCCAGCAATCATCAATCATAATTCTTTTTTTTATTGCAAGTCATAGAACTACTGATTCCACCCCTACTCCAATGATTAAGTCTTTGCTTGAATGCAGCTGATAAGTGATACCTGGACTCAAAAAGCATTTAGTACAAAGTCTCATGAAAACTTTGCCTTTAAATGTTCATCAATTTAAAATCAAATTGCATGATTTAAATGACTGATAAATGAGCCAAAAGGGTATAATACTTAAAACAACTATATCAGCCAGTGAAACTGAGGTCTGTGTGGCCTTTTATTTCATACTTCCTCATCACACTGAAAAGCAAGTTTTTTAAAAAAGGATATTGTGAAAACTTGCATTTGATTCTAAAATTTACTGGTATTACAATTGTCAAATAATGGAAAAGGAAACAAAATATAATTTATTTCATCTGCACAACCTCTCTGTGCTCTAGGCAATACTCTTAAGTTTACAAGTTGAAGAAAATGTCAGCCTTCATTGGAAGAGAATTTTCTTCTTCATCTATGAGTTCCCTATGTTCATAAAATTGCAGGCCCAGTTCCTATCCTAACTTTACTCCTGGGAAAAACACATAAATCTATAAGTAAAAATCAGGATAATATTTAACAGACTGGGATGATAATGGAATAAATACTAATAAAATTCTGGGTGGAGGAAAGGATAAAAAAAACAAATTTTAAAAAATCAAAACTCTGGCATAGTGGATAAAGCACTGGCCTTGGAGTCAGGAGTACCTGGGTTCAAATCCAGTCTCACACTTAATAATTACCTAGCTGTGTGGCCTTGGGCAAGCCACTTAACCCCATTGCCTTGCAAAAAAAAAAAACACCTAAAAAAACCCCCCAAAACCCTAAACAAATAACATCATACAATCTAGACATTACAAAGGTAGAAGAGTAAAAAGAGAATTTATGTCTGTGTGTGTGTGTGTGTGTGTGTGTGTGTGTGTGTGTGTGTGTGTATGCTTTGCCCTCATGGACTATCAGGGAAGAGATTTAGATTTTACTACTGACTTTCTTGTCATTTATAAAATGAGAGATTTACACTAGATGATCACTGAGATTCTTTCCAGCTCTAAATTCTGATTATCTTAATAAATGGAGGGTGGGGAATGGTTCCAACAGGCAGGAGGGGAAGAGACGGAATGAAGTTTTATGATTCACTCTCCCTATCAGCTGGAGATACTAATGCCCAACAGCAGAAAATAGAAATTCTACTGCATTTGCACTTGATTTGTCATTGTCATTTCAACTACAAATTACAAAAAATTATCCTTCAGAAGATAAAACTTTCGATTCAGATTCTTTCAGAAATGATTGGGGTGACAGCAGAACCTGACCGATTTTTTTTTTTCTCTCATACTTTTGGCTCTTTAATATGGATATAATGAAACCCTACAGGGGCTCATGAGGACATCATATTTAATCTGACAAACATCCTGTCTTGCGATGTGTCTCTTCTGAGCCTATACTTAAAAAATTACCTTTGACTCTAGAGTGCAGAATGCCAGGATGCTACAGGGAAACTAGCAGTGCTATATAAAAATGAAAGGATTGGAGGGATCAATGTAGGAGGGAAGGGTGCTGGCTAAGGTCTGTACAGTTGTGGGTGATTAGCTTTCATTCTAGTTTATAAACTCCCGTCTTTGGGGGGTTTCATCCATATTCTTTGTTATCACCCAAGCTATAATTAAATCTTAAAGGCCACACGGAATGGTGACGGGACCTTAGAGGTCATCTAGTCCATGGCACCTAGTGCCCGAGCTGCTTCTGCAGCTCCTCGGGCAGGATGGGCACCGGGCCGTGATGGGGTGCTGGGTCCCTGGGCCAGGAATTGCCCCTCCGGGCGCTGGACAGCTCGGGCTGTGGCAAAGTTTGGCCGCCACGGAGCCCTGGGCGCTTCCCTGCAACTTTGGTTTCTGGTGCTGGTTCTGACCTTCGGGCCGATGCACAGGCGGCCCGCGCTCCCCCTGCCGCGCATGACGGGGCTGAGACACCGGATCACGCAGCCCCCCCGGGGCGCCTCTTTTCCGGGGCAGCCGCCTCCCCCCGTCTCCTGGCCGGGTACCCTGGGGGGCGCTCCCCGGGGGCACGGGGGGGGATGGGAGGGGCGCGGGGGCACGGAGCGCGAGGGCCGGGGACAAAGGGCGGACGGGGTTCGGTCTCAGGACACCCTCGCTCCGGGGCCGGGTCCAATGGAGCCTGGGCCTGGAGGGGTTCGGCCCCGGAGGGAGGCCTCGAGATGGGGCCGGGTACCAGGGAGGAGGCCCCGCCGGGGGAGGCGCCGGGAGGGCAGCGAGCAGGCGGGCCGGGCCGCGGGGAAGCGCCAAGCCGGGCCGGGGAGGGGGAGCCGGGGTCCAGGGACGGAGATGGATGGGGGACCCACGAAGGGGGATGGGGCTGGCACCCGGAGACCAGGCCCGCCTCCCGGGCTCCGGGGCTGGGCTCCCGGCCCTTACCTGCCGATGGCGCCCCGATCTCCCCCGGTTCGGTCCCGGTTCTTCCGCTCTCGCCGGCTGCTCTGGTGGAGACGGAGCCGGAACCCCCGGCCGGTGCCGCGCTACTCCCGCCGCTACCGGCCCCTCCCGGGCAACTAACGCCACGCCCCCTAACGACCGGCTTGGTCACGCCCCTAAGCTCGGGGCTGAGGTTCCTCCATTGGGCCTCACGCCCGCTACTCTACCAGCCCCGAGCTCTCATTGCATCGGTGCCGCCTACAATTAGGCTTCTCGGGTCACTGGTCGAGTCAGCCGCTCGTCAAGCGGAGGCTGGACGCTAGGCCGAATACGCTTTGTTCATTGGCTCCGTTTGACGTCTTCGCCCAATAGGAGGTTTTACAGTCTGAGGGAAGGAACGGGAGGAGGCCGATAGGGTGGGGGCAATTGTGACAGAGCGGGGGCGGGCCGGGCCGGGCCATGCCGGGCGGGAGGTGGGCTGAAGTCTCGGGATCCGGGAGAATAAAGCGGGGAGCCGCAGGGGGCGAAGGAGGAGGCGGCGGGGCCGTGCCCCCGGCAGGCGCCCGGGCCGCGGCGCACAGGGGGAGCTGCTGCCGCTGGACCGGAGCGGGCACTGCAGGAGCCGCCGGGGCCGCGAGAAGTCGTGAGATGAGACCGCGTCCGCCAAGCCCGACACCGGATGCCGGTGCCCTCCCACCCGCCTGGCAGGATCCGAACCCAGACCCGAGGGATGGCGCGGCCCGCTCTGCAACAGCACGAATAATTGCATTTTTTCCTTCATGCATTTGCTTTGCATGTTGAACAAGACGTGAGGCTCAGGATCTCCGGATGGGGCAGGACGGCCACGGCCATGAGATGAACTCTGGGGGATGCTGTAACCGGACAGGCTCAACTCCAGTTTTGCCCAAAGCATAGGCTGGCGCTTAAATGTCTGTTAAGGAAAGGCCTGTTTCATAAGACCTTTTCTAGATCTAACAAACGTAAACCATATAAAACTAAAAATTTTTAAGTTTTTGCTCGGTAAATGTGGTTAAGTGACTTGCCCAAGGTCACACAGCTAGGTGATTATTAAGTGTCTGAGGTCAGATTTGAACCCAAGTCCTCCTGACTCCAGGGCTAGTGCTCTATTCGCTGCGCCACTTAGCCACCCCTAAAACTACCATTTTTAACTATATAAAACTACTGTAGAATTAGGTCGAGAATTCTCTATATAAAAAGACAGGGTTGGAACCACCCTAGCCCATTTGAACTTTGATACCTTAACTAGTTGAGAGCACATTTCAAACATTTTAATTAAAATTTTTTTTGGTCAGTTGGTAAAGACTAAACCCATTCTCAGAATAATGTTTCAAAACGTATGAAATAAAATATAATAGGATTACAAAAGAAAGCAATTATGTTGTATTAAAAAAATATTTTTTAATGTTCAGTGACTCAGGTTAAGAACCCCTGAAGGCTTAGACTAACTACTAAAAGATTTTCCAACTCAAATCCTGTTGGGATTTGTTATTTAGTCATGTTTAATTCTTCATGGTCCCATTTGGGATTTTTTTTTTTTTTAGCAAAGATACTGGAGTAGTTTGCCATTTCCTTCTCCATCCCCTTTAACAAATGAGAAACTGGGGCAACTAGGTTGCACAGTGAGTAGAACACAGGCCCTGTAGTTGGGGGACCTGAGTTCAAGTTTGGCATCAGACACCTGACACTAGCTGTATGTGACCCTGATCAAGTCACTTAACTCCATTTGCCTCACCTATTCTCTCCCCCACAAATATACAAAAGAGGAAATGAGGCAGAGTTAAGTGATTTGCCCAGGGTCACCCATATAATAAGTGTCTGAGCCCCCCCAATATACAAATGAGGAAATGAGGCAGAGTTAAGTGACTTGCCCAGGATCACACATATAATAAGTGTCTGAGGCCAGATTTCAATTCAGGAAGAGTATCCCTGACTCCAGGCTTGGTCATTGGTCCACCTAGCTGTATCTTGTTGGGATAAGCAGAACTACTCTATAAATTAGCAGGTGAATAAAGAAGACATGACATTTCAAAAATTGCAGCAAGTGTGTTCTTCAAGCATATCCTTAAGGAGAAATAGAGTGGAGGGGAAAAGGCCTTAGTTTGTCTTCTTGCCCTTTCCATCCTTTACCAGGAGGAAGACCTTGCAAACTTAATAAAGGTCTGGAAGATTTTGAATTTCTAATCTTCTCATTGGTGTCCTAGAATCATTCCCTTCCTTCTCCCCTCCCCCCCCCCCCCCCGCCTAATGCATTAGCAAAAGGAGGCAGTATTGATATTTGAACCAAGGATAAATGGATATATTTACTGTACTTAAGAAAACTAACTGGGTACCTTATAAATGAGAGAAAAAGCTACCAATCAAGAGCTATAAGTTACTCCTCTGCTGCATGGGCTCTAAACCTGAGCCCATTTTCCCCTGAACTCTATATGTACTGATGGGAGATAGTGTTATTGTTGGAGGAATATTTCTCATTTTTTTTACTCTAACATCTTGGTAAATAACCTTTTCTAAAAGCTCTTTGAGATTGACTTACTAAATGACTGGGGAGAGGGGAGATACATACCACTGAGATCTCATTTTGATGACATTAGAGATAATAGTTTCTTCCTTCTCAAGGTTGCCCCTAGAACTATGAGGACAAGGGTGGGGAAGCTTTTTTCTGCCAAGGGCCATTTGAATATATATCATTCATGGGCCATACAAAATTATCAAATTAAAAATTAGCCTGCTATATTTGCTCACATCTAATTCACCCCAAAAAGCTTCTAGATTTAGTAAATTTCGAGTCCCATCTGCAGTTGCCATGGCAGTTGCAGGCTAAATAATTCTTGGGCTTTATATGACCCTTGACAAGATGTTCCCTAACCCTGGTCTAGGATTTGAACAAATGAGGTGAATCAAAGTTAGGCTAAGGATCCTCAGAGTTTATATGGATTTATTATATAGCTGTGATTTTATCAATATGGATATACCCTGCAATAGTACAGATCTCAATGCATCCATGCCTACCTATACTATGCAATGCTTATCCACGCTTATCCATCAGATTGGGGTCATTGATTTGCTAAAGACCTTTTTCTAGATCTTTTGACATCCTAACAGTGGAGTAAATGTGTCTTCCTTGTTCTTACCCCACTTTTTTCCAGTCATAAATTTATCTGATTTACTTCTGAGAAATTCTTGAATTGTAATATGTGGGATCCAAGTGTTTTTGGGGGTTTTTTTGCAAGGCAATAAGTGACTTGCCCAAGGTCACACAGCTAGGTAATTATTAAATACCTGAGGCCAAATTTGAACTTAAGTCTTCCTGAATCCAGGGCTGGTGCTCTATCCACTATGCCATCTAGCTGCGCCCCCCAAGAGTTGTTTTTTTTTTTTAATTTGGACTGACAATTGTTTGAAAACATATCTTAGAAGTTGACTAATTTTAAAACAGTAACCACTATATTAAGTTATTGTGTCAAAAAACATTTAGCTACTCCTTTCCTAATAATAGATATGATTACCCCTCTTGAGGTAATGTCTAGGATAGTTTCAGAATGGACAGAAATCCATTTGTATTCAAATATACCCTTTCCCCTAGAAACAACAATATGATAAACCTCTTAGTTATATACCAGTCTAGACCTGTACCCACAAGCCTATTCCAGAACTGGCAGGAGCAAAAACACAATTTGGTTCCAATTTTCATTGAAATTACCTTAACTCAATTGTCAGAATAATAACTATTCTTATTTGATAAATTAGACTTCTTCAGGTTCTCTTTTGGAATAGGTGAATCTATGCCTTAGTGATAAAGACATTTACCCAGATCTTAGTGATCTTAGTGATGGTACCTAAGGGAATAGTAGTAGGATCTGTGATTTTCTTTTTAGCCCTGGGTGTAGGAGTAGGAACTTCTTCCAGATCATATCAAAACTCATACTTAGTTGATGAATCCTGAAGTGTTGCCTGGGGGACTGACAAGCAAAGAGGTCAGAGTAGGAGGAAGCTATAAAGTTCAAGTCTTCCAGCAACTTCTCCACAAAGATCTAAGAGCACCATATTGAACAGTGATCAAGAAATCTAAGAAGAATGACAATGCATCTTGTGACTTAGGGAAGTGACTAGGGTAGGAACTATTGAACAAGAGTGGGCCAGAGTCATGGACTCAGTCCCTGGACTCTAAACAGGTTTGCAGTTCTGTTGATCTAACCTTGATGGTATCTTAGACTCAATTCTTGGGTTCAGAAAAGGGGTAAATGGGCAACAGTGTCACTCTGAACCTGGGGAAGTTTTCCGCTAGCTAATGGACTGAGACTGACAATGTATACTGGAATCCTATTTAAGGGCAAATCTGTCACTGCATTGCCTAGAACCAAACTGGCAGACTGCAAAGTCCAGGATAGCACCAATCAAACCATATCCTAAATCAGATCTCATAGGATTCACTGTAAGTTTAGAGCTTTCTGGCCCAAGTCATCCTTATGATCCTTGAAGAACATAGCATTCAGTACCTGGAAAGCATAGTATTAGGACCTCAAATAAGACAAGCTAGGACCATACAAGATCATGTACCTCTAGATCCTGGACTTAACATAAAGTCCCAATATGTGAAATAAGGCTAGAAGATTGATTGCAATAATAAAGAAAATTTGATGTGAAGGTACTCAAGAAACAAACAAGAAGAGGAGGATAATTCCAAAATATCTATAAGCAAAGATGTAAAGGAAAACACAAAGCTTGACTACAAGGTCAACTTGAATCCCTAGAAGAAAATAATAAGGATTTTAAAATGTTACTAATGAGATGAAAATGTTAGAGAAAATAATTAGAAAATAAAGGAGAGCTTTGGAGGAAAAACTTAGAATTAAAGCTGACTGTAGCAAGCATAGGGCACTTATTTTAAACACACTCCTCTTCCTGAGTTTAATTTATACTATTTCATCTCCAACAAGTTTTTATCATTTCTCTGAAAACATTTCCTTTGTAATTTCCCACATATGAAATAATTTTTTTCAACCATTCTTCTTTTGATGGATACTTCTTTCATTTCCAGTTGTCACTACAAAAATAGTTAGAAATATTTTTGTACATATAGTTCTTTTCTCTTTCTTTGATCTCATTTGAGTTTATTAAACCTAGTAATGGCATTGCTGGGTCAAAGAATAGGCATGGTTTAGTAACTTTTGGGGCATAGTTCCAATTTACTTTCTGGAATGACTGGACTTCTTCACAGCTCTACAAATATAAGTATGCTTATTTTGCAAAAATAAGTCATTTTCTTTCTTTTCTTTTTTTTGGGGGGGGTAGGTATCAAGACCAGGTTTATATCATAGAAAGAACTTGTTAAGAGTTCCTTTTTTTTTTCCCTTTTGTAATGGTTATATAATATTAAAGTTAATTCTTCTCGGGATATCTGATAGAGTTCCCTTGTAAGTTCATTCAAGCCTATGTTTTTGGTTTTTATTTTTCCTTCTTAAAGAATACTATATATGGAAATCATCGCTATCCCAGTGTGCTTCGGCTGCAGCTTTCCTTTCCGCTCGGCTGAGGTGCCTGTGAGGAGGGCTCTAAGTAGCCATGGCACCCAGCCGAAATGGCATGATTTTGAAGCCCCATTTTCACAAAGACTGGCAAAGATGAGTCGCCACATGGTTTAATCAGCCAGCCAGGAAGATCAGATGGAGGAAGGTCCGTCTAGCAAAAGCCGGTCGAATTGCTCCTCGCCCTGCTATCCGACCCATTGTTAGATGCCCCACTGTCCGATACCATACCAAAGTACATGCTGGTAGAGGCTTCAGCTTGGAAGAACTTCGGGTGGCTGGAATTCATAAAAAAGTGGCCCAGACCATTGGTATCTCTGTGGACCCTCATCACCGAAATAAGTCTACAGAGTTTCTTCAGGCAAATGTGCAGCGACTGAAAGAATATCGTTCCAGACTGATCTTCCCAAGGAAACCCTCTGCACCAAGAAGGGTGACAGCTCTGCTGAAGAACTCAAATTGGCATCTCAGCTTACAGGGCCAGTTATGCCCATCAAAAATGTCTACAAGAAAGAGAAAGCTCATGTCATTACTGAAGATGAGAAGAATTTCAAGGCATTTGCCAGTCTTCATATGGCCAGGGCCAATGCCCGTCTCTTTGGAATCCATGCAAAGCGAGCCAAGGAGGCTGCAAGAGCAAGATGTGGAGAAGAAAAAGTAAACAGCTTCTGAGAACTTTAATTAATAAAATAATTCAAAATAAAAAAAGAATACTATATATGAAGAATACTATAGAACGATAATTCTAATTGGCAAAAAAAATTGGCAAAGAAATTGAAGCAACATATCACAAAGACATCTGAAGTTAGAAATGACAAGATTTGACAAATGATTGGATATGTGAGTTAAAGGAAAGCGAGAAGTCAAAAATGATACTGAGGCTGCAAAACTGCAGGATCAAGTGTATTAGAGAAGTTCAGAAGAGAGAGTTTTGAGAGTAAAGATAATGCGTCCTTCTTGGACACATTGAGCTTGAGATGCTAAGGGAATATTTAGTTTGAGATATGCAAAAAAGATTTGGTGATGGACTAATACTTAGGAGAGAGATAAAGGCTGGATATAATCGAGCCTTTAGGAACTGGTAAGATTACCAAATGAATAGTATAGAGGGGAAAGAGACAAAAAAACCTCAGAAGTCTCAATTCATGGTTAGTAGCCATGATCTGGATAAAGAGCTAGCAAAGGAGACTGAGAATGTATAGAGGGGAAAGAGAAAGAGTCTTAGGGGTGTTGACACCCATGGTTGGTTAGAAGCTATGACCTGGATAAAGAACTAGCAAAGGAGACTGAGAAGAAGCAATCAACTAGACATAAGGGAAATCAAGAGAGTGCAGTGTCATGAAAACCTAAAGAGGAGAAGATATCCAGAAGGTGGTCAAGTTTCAAATGTTCCAGAGATTAAAAAAAGGTAAGGAATGAAAAAAGTTATTAAGATTTGGCAATTAAGAAATCATTGAGTTTGTTATTTTTTTTTCTTGCTCAATAGTAGGGAGAGGTGGGAGGAAGATAAAGTAAATACTCAAAGTAAAATTGATTTTTTTAGAGTTTATCAGTAGTTTTGGAGAGAAAGCATTTTGAGATGAACATTGAGATCAGAAGTCAGATTGCTGAGAATTTAGAAGACTGAGGGAAGTACATGTACCTAATATAGTTGACTTTTTCAAGGAGTATAGCTGAGATAAGAAGATAGAAGATGATATAGCTAATAGAAATGCTAAGATAAAATGGTGGTTGTTTTTAAGATTAGGAAAAGCAAGGTCATGTTTGTAGGTTGCAGGCCAGGAATCAATAGAGAGGGAGAAATTGAAAATAAGGGAGACAGTGGAAAATGTATTGAGGATAATCTGCCTTAGTAATGAGGAGGGGTTGGGATCAAAGGTACGTGTAGGTGTGTTTACCTTGTCAAGTTGAGTTCCCTCTTTATTGAAGACTAAAATGATAGAGAACAAAGTGGAAGATAACATCAGAGGGATGTGAAATGAGAAGGGAAGAAGAGAAAACTTTTGATGAATGTTCTCATTTTCTTTTTCAGTTACATGCTTCCAGGTTTTTAGCAGAGGGTAGAAGTAGGAGTGCTGCTGGAGTTTTGGATAGAGATTTGCAACATGCACTGTGTTGAGTGCCATAGAGAACTCCTGAGAAAATCATAGAATTGCAGAATGATAGAAGGGACCTCTAGTGGCCATTTAATACAGCCCTCATACAAAAGGAATCCCAGGATAACCTAATTAACAAGTGATCATCCAGCCTCTTCTTGAAGACTGCCAAAGAAAGAGGGTGAACCCATCACCTCTGCAAACAGAAACCACTATTGGATATCTAAAATTATTAGGAAGCATGACTGATCTCAAGGTTAACCAGGTAAATACATGATCTTGCTATCATGTGGGCAATTGCTATTGCTTCAGAGTAATTGAATCTCAAATAACCATTTTAGTAGCCCATTTAGTGGGAGACTTTTCTTGGTCCAGTCACCAATCAATTTTGACTCAATTCCTAGTCATGAGATTTAAACCTTTTAGCAAGGGACCAAAAAAGCATGTAGCCTCTTGCAGTGGGCCAGGTTGGATGCTCATGCCCATTACTGCTTATACCAGTAAGTGTGAGAGACAAAATTTGATCCCAGTTCTAATTTTGGAATCCAGGACCCAGGTTACTAGGTTTGGTTGCCAGTATATGAAGAAGAAACACATTTTTCTGGAATTTTATATTTTAAACAGATTGTGGTCTTATAATGAAAGATCTTAATGTTTGCATTTTCTTGGATATATTTGTGTCTTAGAGCTAAATTTCCTTATTGCCATGTCTTTAAATAGTGTTTCTCAGTTACTTTACACAAGGCTGCACACGTGCAATTCAAACAGTTCCAGTCCAACAACAGTTAGCTTCTTCCTTTGCTTAGGGAAACATATTACTTGTTGGGAAAGGAAAACGTGAAATGGCTTGTGGAGATCAAGCAAGACTTTTCTCAAACTTGATTCACGGCCACAAAAGCAGCTGTTATAAAGCAGAATCCAGATGGGTTCACAATTTGCAGGTTCCATTTTCTCCACTAGGGAAGCAAAATTCCGCCAAAAGTTACAGAAAGGGACCATCTTTCCAGTTTAGGAATTCTCAACACACAATTATATGAAAGCAACTCAAAATGAGAGTGGGAGAAGAGATGGCAGAAGAAGAATCGGGAAAGGACAGAAAAATCCCCTCTCCTTTGCAGCTCCCATTGCCTGGAGCAGTCTTCCAATGTCACTCCCAGATAGGAACATCTCCTTTGTCTTTGGGCTCTAATTTTCTATCTTTCCATAAGTTCTTGCTCTAGTCTATTTATACATATTGTTTCAGGTCCATAAAACATTTCCATCAGAGACCATTTATGAGATGGCTTGTAAATTGTTTGCCTTTGATTTTAATAGCTTCTTAGATCTCAATCTTCTGATAGTTCATTATGGTCAGGAACATGAAGAAATAATAGGATAGTGCAACCAGTTAGGCAACAAATATTTATTAAATGTTCATTATGTGCCAAATTCTATGCTAAGTTCTAGAGATATAAAGAAAAGCTAAAAAAAAATAATCCCTCTCTCTAACAATGTGTAATGGAAGAGACAACTAGGTACATAAAAAATTTTATAATTTTGATAGAAGATAATATGGGTGACCCTAGGATTTAAGGAACTTGAAAAGGTCTATTTCAGATGAGATATGAGCTCTGCTTTTAGGAAGCCAGAGAAGCCGGGATGCAGGGATGTCAAGGTAGAACATTTCAGACATGGGGGACAGATAATGCAAAGACAAGGAGTTGGGAAATTAAGGGTGTTTTTTTTTTTAAAAAGAACAGCTCATAGGGGCAGCTAGGTGGTGTAGTAGATAAAGCACCGGCCCTGGAGTCAGGAGTACCTGAGTTCAAATCCGGCCTCAGACACTTAATGATTACCTAGCTGTGTGGCCTTGGGCAAGCCACTTAACCCCATTGCCTTGCAAAAAAAAAAAAAAAAAAAAAAGAACAGCTCATAAGACAGCTTTGCTGGGTCATAAAGGATGTGAAAGGAAACAAAGTATAAAAAGAAATGGAAAAGTATGAAGGGACCTCAACACAGCCTCTATCAAATTTAAGAAGCAGCATTTTTTCTCATGAAGATAATAGGAAAGAGAAATGCACCTACCCACATTCTGGTACGTGTATAACTCTAGTTGTTTGCCAAAGCTGAACTGGCTCTCATCTTAACTAGGATAGCTCATTTCTCAGTCCTATGAAGATCTACTTACAATACAGTAGGTTGCTAGGAGGCAACATGGTACAGTGGCAAGGGTAAACTCTCATTACTGCTCTGTGCTCTTTCTGGGATTAAAAAAAATCACTTGATCTTTCTTTTTCTATGGAATTAATTTTTACTACCATATGTACCTCCATCACACTAAAGTAGAAAGGCAGTTCTGCTAGAATGACATATATGTTCCTAAAAAATTACCCCTTTTGCAAAAATCACAATAAAAACTATAGTGTTTATTGGGAAAATGGTGTTAAGGGAAAAACACTCAAATCTGGGCTAAAGAAAAGTCACTGTGGTTGCTACATGAGGAAACCCTACAGTGGGATTTGGGCTTCTGAACAAAGTCAGCTACTGCTCAGTGAGGGAATGTGATTACCCCATGGATGACCTTTGAAATGGTGGGTTGCCCCAGGGACCCCTTTCCATGACACATACAGTTCTAGACCTAATTACACTGTTATACCCTACCATCTCTCATTAGGCTTTTCCCTTAGTAGGTAGCTTAGGAGGGATGGGGATGAAAGGGCTGGGACATCTCATGTATTCTGGGGTGGGGTGGGGAGCAGATTGAGGGTTTTCCTGACTTTCTTTTTCTTCTCCACTTTCCTGTCCCAAACCTCTCATTCCCCAAATCTATACCTCCCACAAGAAGCCTTCATTGCATTCTGGATTATGCTTTCTCCTATTTGGAGCCAGATATTTGCTCTTCACACAGCCTCTCTTATATGTTGGCAATGTCTTTCCCCCCAACTCAACCATAGAGATTATTCCCTTGGTGCTCTCCCTACAACTTTTTTTTTTTTTGAGGATAGAAATCTAATAAATGCAAACACAAAATTCATCTTAGGCTCAAACTGTTCTCTAAGATTGTGTTGGAACAAATTCAAGTTTTCAAAATAAATATTATATTAGAACTACCTATGTTCTGTATGTTGGGTAGATCAGTAATTCCTGTAACTGTAATGTTTATTTTGGTCTTCTGATAGCTTTTCCCTAACATTTGCTTTTCATATCAAGTGACAAAACCATCCTTTTCCATATAAATATGGTGGATTCAGAAGATTTTATAGTCAAGGATTTTGAGAGTTGTATGCTAAGTGATAGGAAAACGATAGAGAATTTAATTCTGCAAATGATGTGCAATAGAAAAACTCATAATATGACCTTAAAGTAATTTAGTTTTCATATGTAGCTTATGAAATCAGTATCATTATGTTATAGTCTCACCTTGTCATAATTAAGCAATGGATTCAAAGGGTCTCTCAATTTGATCTCTGTCCTGGCCTCATTCAGGGGTTGTTTATAGACTAGTGGGAGGAGGGGAGGAGCAAAGAGAGTTAAGACACCCTCTAGGCCTAAGCCTGACCTTTCAAATTCAAGAGCAAGACAGTCTAAAACAAAATCATAGGCCTATGATGACAATCACCCTTCAGAAATGAAAATGTTTAAAAACAACCCATGATTTGATATAATAGGGAGTCTTAGAAAGATAAACAGCTAAAAATAGTTCCTTTTTATTTACCATACAAATTTCCTTCTGAAACTTTTAATTCCAAAGATAAAAATCAAGTTCCTAGTTCTATGAACTAGGTTGCTTCCCAGATAGTTAATACTTGAGTCTTTTGAACATTTAGCTCATATTCTTTTTCCTTTAGTGTCTCAACACTGGGCTATTTATTGTAAGACTGTATCAGACTATCTTTCCTTTTTTTTTTTTTTTTTTTTTTAGTTTTTTCAAGGCAATGGGGTTATGTGGCTTGCCCAAGGCCACACGGCTAGGTAATTATTAAGTGTCTGAGGTCAGATTTGAACTCAGATACTCCTGACTACAGGGCTGGTGCTCTATCCACTGTGCCACCTAGCTGCCCCTCTTTCCTTTTTTCAATGAGGAAATCAATTGTATATTGAACACCTACTGTGTGAAAAATTCCCTGTGTTTAGCACTAAAGGTTATAAGAGACATAAGATACCCTTCCAAGTTCATTAAGTTTACAATCTATTTGGAAAGATATTGGCTGAATGAATGAACAGAAAAAAAACACATTTATTAAGCACTGTGCCATGGCCTGGGAATTCAAACAATAAATCAAAAATAGGCCCTCTACTCAATAAGATTGCATTTTGTTATGGGGAGAACACGTATATACAGTATGGGGGAGGGGAAGGGTGCCCAGGGAAGCTAGGGAGGGACTTTCCTTCTTGATTTTTAAAAGTTACTGACATAGTGATTAGAGTCACTGACAATAATATTTACACACTATTTCCAGGAGCAATGGCAAAATCAATTTTTATCATGGAACTATGGGGGATGAGGGGACAAAGGTGGCTTTGGAAAGGATATTGTGTAAGACATAAATACATATGCAAAGATAATCAACAATATTTTGCAGTAAAGATAAATACTGAAGGGATGATGGTAAAGAAAATAAGAGTGGGAAGTAGTTCAGAGTAGGAGAGCATACTTCCAATTGGAAGGATCAGGGAAGAGATAGAATTTTGGCTGGATTTTGAGGATGAATAGAATTTAGGCATATAATCAAAAGATGCAGGAGTAGAATAATTAGATTTCTTTGAGGAATTAGTAGGATATGTGATTGAAAGGTAGTTTAGTCTAGATCATGGATAGCCATTAAACCAGATCAAAGAAGTCTTGACCTTTCCTATAGAAAGTAGAAATCCATTAAAGTTAAAGAAACAGGGTAGTGATGTGATAAAGGTGGAATTTTAGGAAGATTAGTCAAACTAGTGTCCAGAAAGGATTAGAATAGTGAGATATTAAAGGTAGGGTAAGGACCTAGAGAGACAATGAAAAACTAAGGGTGGAATGAAATCTTTCTAAAGAGTCAATCACGGGGGACGGCTGGGGTGTCATAGTGGATAAAGCACCGGCCCTGAAGTCAGAAATACCTGGGTTCAAATCCGGTCTCAGACACTTAATAATTACCTAGCCGTGTGGCCTTGGGCAAGCCACTTAACCCTGTTTGCCTTGCAAAAAACCTAAAAACAAAACAAAACAGAAAAAACAAAGAGTCAATCACAACCCATAACCCACCAAAACACTTTAGTGTGTAAAGTATATTCCTAGGAAGATAGCTCATGAAGGAGATATAATAATTTTAAATAAGAGATGGTTCCTATTGTCACAAAATTTGCAATCTAATTAGGGTATGAAGTACTGACCCTGATCTATAATATGCAATATTTTATATGATATGGGAGTCTGAAAGACCTTTTCAAATCCTGCTGGCACTTACTAGATGTACTACTGTGGGAGAGTCACCTTACCATTCTCAGCATCTCTTCAGGCAACTCCCTGAGACTAAATGGGAGGAAGCTGCCACAGGCTGAAGAAATCACATAGCTTTTGTGCATATGATGAGTGATTTTTGGAAATTACAAAAGCATTCTTTGAATTCCAAGTGGAAGATCATTACTGATCAGTAGGTTCAAGGAACATTTCATGAGTGAGGCTGTAGCAGGTCGAATGAATTGAAACAAAGAAGGGGAGGATTCTTGGCATAGGAACAAGATGAACAAAGACTCTGTAAGTAAAGAGCATTCTACTTAGCTGGAGTATAGTATACTTGGAAAGCAGTAACATGATGTAAGACTGCAGATCTAGGGTGGTGGCAGATTGCAGAAAAATGTTTATTCAGATGATTGCATCTCAAGTCCAGTCCTCCCTTTTAACCCCATGTCTTTACCTCCACCTGCTTATCTCTACCTGGATGTTCCAGAGGAATGTCAAACTCAAAATGTTCAGAACCAGCTTGTTGTCTCCTCCCTAAGTTTGTTCCACTTCTCTCCCATGTTCTTCACTCTGAGATCATTTCTGACTTTATCACTTTATCACTTCTCACATCTATGATTCCAGCTCTGCAACATC
The DNA here is from genome assembly GCF_037893015.1 of Macrotis lagotis. Lineage (NCBI taxonomy): Eukaryota > Metazoa > Chordata > Mammalia > Peramelemorphia > Peramelidae > Macrotis > Macrotis lagotis. Next base: position 125,920,432 of record NC_133661.1, read on the forward strand.
TCTTGCCCATGTCATGCTCTCTCTAACCTCCCTATTCCTAAACTAGTTTGGGTTTTCATTCTTACCTACCTAGATTATTATAACAATCTCCTTACAGAATTTTCCCATTTCTATTCTCTCCTCATTATAATCCTTCACACTAATAGCCAGACACATTTTCTTTTCCATTTAATGGTTGTGTCACTCATCTACTCAAAAGTCTTTGATGGTTTTCTATTGCTTTACAAATAAATTCAAATTGCTCTTCAGGGTCCTTTACGACTTGGAAACACCTCCTTTCAGCCTATCTCACTTTGCTTCATTTCACATACTCCACACTACACTACTCCTGTCTCCTGCAAACATACATTGCACTCTCTGTTCAACTTCTTCCCAGTACTTGGAATATCCTCCTTGTCTGTCTTCACTTGTTGACCTCCTACCTGTCTTTAAATTTTAGTCAAATGCCACCTTCTCCAAGAAGTCTTCCCTTGTCATCTCCATTAAAAATGAACATCTGTCATAAACCTCATATTGTACTATTCGTAACTTTTTTCTTTAAAATTATTGATACATTTTATATTCACATCACTTTAATTTCCCAGCATATACTACCCCTTTCTTACCCATAGAAATAAAAAAGTCAGTAATAATAAAAATTTTAATATTAAAAGCTGTTCAGCAAAACTAACCAACATTTTAACTAATTCTATCAGTATATAAAATGTGCAGCACTCATTTTTGCAAAGAAAAGAGGGAGACACATTTTCATATCTCATCTTTAGATCCAAGTTTAGTCATTATAATTAGTGTTCAGTTTTGATTATTGTTATTTCTGTTTACATTGTTGTAGTCATTATGTATATTGTTTTCTTGGTTCTGCTCTTTTCATTTCACATCAGTTCATAGAAGCGTTTTCATGCTTCTTTGTATTCCTCTAATTTATTATTTCTTTGACATAGTATAATCTATCACATTTGTATACCTTAATTTATTTAGACCTTTCCAACTGAATCATGGGATCATAGATACAGATTTTGAAGGCACCTTAGAATTTATCTAGTTAAACTGCTTTACTTTACAGATGAGGAAAGGGAGAAATGAAGTAGTTAATTGACTTGTCCATGTTCAAAAGGCATTAAGGGGCCAAGTTAGTATTTGAACACAGGTCTGCTCACCCCAAATTCATTGCTTTTTCTGCCACACTTTGTTTTGTTTTTAGTCAACTGCTATCTCAAAAAGGTACTGCTATTATTGATTTGGAGGGTCTTATCTACTTCTTTGTAGAATGTTTTCCAATACTGTTACTGGTATGTAAGATGCAGATATATTCATTGTGATTTTTTTAGTCAATACATACCATTTTTACTGCAATATGTAATGATCAATTGACAGCCCTTTGGTATATAACATTCTACCAACTCCTTTCGCTTCTCCAAGGAAAGCATGTAAACTCTCCATCCATTTAGCTGCAACATCCTCCTTTCTTCTGGTTTTATTTATACTAAGAGTAGAAAAATTTATCAGTAACATAAATATGGCCTAGGCTTCTCATCTGAGAAACAACCTAGCTAATTACAAATAGGGAAGTCAGTAGGCTGGCCACCTGGGGAAATTTTTTGTTGTTGTTCATGGCAACCTTTGAAATTAAAAAAAAAATCCTTCAATCCTATGTTGTTCCCTTCCACTCCTACAGTGATAGTGACAGAATGGTAGAATTATGGGGATGAGACCAAAATGCTAATTAGAATTACAGTGTCAAGAAATTTTACTTAGACATCTAGAACTCTTAAGTGTAAGATCCTTTTTTAGTGACCAATGAATGTTTGGATATTGCTGGAGGAGCTAAATCTTGATGTTGTTGCTATAAACAAAGCCAAAAAAAGATATTGCAGTTAATTGACTTTGAAGCATCTAGGTGGCCTGGAGTTTATTAGGCTTGAGTTCAAATTTAGCCTCAGTCACTTATTAGCTAGGTAATCCTGGGAAAGTCACTTAATCTCTGTTTGCCTTTATCTACCACATAAATTAAGCAAGTATCTTTGTCAATAAGATTAGTATGGTCCACAGGGTCATGGAGAGTCAGATATGGCTGAATGACTGTATAACAACAACAACAACAACAACAAGAGATGGGTTATCAGGTACATCTTAGAGAGGCAAAGAAAGGAGATAGTGAAGGGGCATATTCCCACAGACCTTAAAAGCCATTATTTCATTGAACATTTGGTTTTCACATATTGTTCAAATGTTAATTATCTGTCAAAAGATCACCATGAATATAGTTAAAGTACATATTCCATCAATTGTTGAGGTCGAAGTTTAATTTTTAAAATTTTAATGGTTTGAAATTTTACTTTTAAAGAAATTTAATGGTTTGAAATTTAAATTTTAATGGTTTGAAACTGCACCAAGATTTTTGGAACATCCTGTACAGGTGAAAATGAAGATGAAAATATTATTTGGGAAAAATTTATTAGAAAGACCAAAGACTTGGAGATTACACAGATGCCTAGTGTGTCTATATCATGAACACTTCCTTTAAAAAATAAGTCCTGAATAAGCACCAAACTGTAAAGGACAAAATAAATTATATTTAATAGATAGGAAAAAAGTTTGCTATTGATGTGAGAATTATCCCTGAGTGAGCTGTGTATAGTCAAATCATTGACTTGCTAGAAATACTATTAGAATTTATTTTTAAAAACAAGAAGAAAAGAATGAAAAAGATATGCTGTATTATTAAAAACAATTTAACTCTGAATTACCTTTTTGAAATTATTGAATTATTGAAAATCAAATTGATTTTCAACCAATTATTGAAAATCAAAATCAGAAATGAACAGAAATAACATGAATTCTAACTATAATAGTTTCATCTAGAAGTTTAATCTACATAAATTAAGCAAGCTTCCTTTTGCTAACTGTTAGATAGATTACTATTATTTTATTTTATTCTAGTCCCAAATTTAAACTTTAAGCTAGACTGAATAAGATAGGACTGACAATTATTAACAAACATTTGACTACTTTTCCAATTCAAAGAAATGGCTATTATAGGCAACATGGAACTAGATGAACTGTATTGTGAAAGAAAGAAGGATGATGAATGATTTAGAGCAATATAATCTTGTAAAGTAAATCAGTGGAGGATAAAACCAGTTTCAAAAAAAGACTGACAATATATCCAACTAAGCAGAACCATCCTGAGAACATTTAAGAATTATTCAATCAACAAGAAATTATAAAATGTCTACCATGTGCCAGACCCTGGGGATACTAGTACAAAAAAATGAAGCAATCCCTACTTATAAAGAACTTACATTTTAATGAGAGAGACAACCAGGGCATCAAAAATGGAAGGAGGATTACAACACAGAAGTAAAAAAAAAAGTGGGGGAGTGGGAATAAAAGATTATTTTAACAAGCTTTTCTTCATTAAGGTTCATGGAACTAACACACTTTGTCCCTAATATTACAATCCCTGATTATAGAGAAGGAAGAAGCCCTAAAGATGGGAAAAGTAACCAGATTTGGTCCAAATATGTATAAAGGAGATCTGTACTGGAAACAACAAAATTGTAAGTACATCAAGGTATCAATATGCAAGGTATCTGAAGAAGAAAATCATGGTAAAGGTATGGGAAAAAATTCTGAGACCCTTTAAATACCAAAAAAAAGGTGACTGAGAGAACACTATTGATGCCAAAATAAACCTATTATGATGCAAACAAGCACATGCTTGTTGCCACAGAGGAAAAGTATTTATAACATGATTGAGCAATAATCATTGCTTAAGATGACATTAAATAATTTAGCATGAACTCCTTGGATCATTGGTTACAAATCCTCAAGGGGTCCTTGAACCACTAAATGGGAACCCTGGTCTAAATACTACGATGAGAGAAAAAGGTACCAATATGCATTTGTTAAGGGTGATTTCTCACCTGCAAATTTTTTTATGCTAATTAAACTACAAGTCTTCCCTATCTTTACCCTGGATTTAGTTCAGTCCTCCAGTCAAACAACATCATTTTGATTACTGGCTCAGTCATGTAACTTGGTGTACCTTCTATTGTTTCATTAAAGTACACATTGACTTTAAAATTATACAGCACAAGGAGAAAGGAAAACTACCTGTGACACTTCACTAGAGATACCATGGAGTTGACATTGATTAATTATTTTTTTCAAAGTTTTTGCAAGGCAGTGGGGTTAAGTGACTTGCCCAAGGCCACACAGCTAGGTAATTATTAAGTGTCTGAGGTCAGATTTGAACTCAGGTACTCCTGACTCCAGGGCCAGTGCTCTATCCACTGCACCACCTAGCCACCCCTTCATTGATTAATTATTGAAGATTTTTTGAGTCTGGTCAATTTTGAAAAAAAGGGAAGAAATAATCACTAGTAATAGATTTAAAAAACCAACTTGCAAACAATATGCACACACAGAGAGATGTATTTAAGTACAAACTTCCTTAGATTTTTTTCTATAGGACTTTTATAAAGAAAATCAACATGAGGGGACAGCTAGGTGGTGCAGTGGATAGAGCACTGACCTTGGACTCAGGAGGATCTGAATTCAAATATGATCTCAGCCACTAGATACTTGGTCAGGTCACTTAACCCCATTGCCTTGCAAAAACAAAAAAAAATCAACTTGAAAAGAAATGTTCTCTTCTGTTTAGATACACTAATAAGATGCAGGAATACATGAGAATAGAGTAAATCAAATGCTAGGGACTTGTATTTGTTGGACAAAGTCAGATAAAATGCTTATTAAATTTTCAGATGATACAAATTTCAATGGGAGAAGTAACAAATTGAATGACAAGTGTCAGGATTCAAAACAATCTTGACATACTAGAAATACTGAGTTTTTGCTGAAGGTTTTCTCAGGTGGTCAGGTAACTATTATTCCATGACTTTCTTAATTTTTTTTACTTTTACAAACATTATCTCTCTCTCCCCCATGATTTCCTACTCCATTTAACAATTAGAGAAATATTCACAATTGAAACATGTAGTCCAACAAAACAAATGTCCATATTAGCCATCTTAAAAATGCATGTATCATTCTGGATATTTGGTCTATTGCTTCTCTGGCAAGAGGTGGGTAGAATGATTCATCTTCAGATTTCTGAATTTCTGATTGATTATTGCAGTCATCAGAATTCTAAAGTCTTTCAAAGTTGTTTTTCCTCCATGATCTTGTTATCATTGTGTAAATTGTTCTGCTAGGTCTGTTCATTCACTATTCATCAGATTATATAGGGCTTCTCTATTTTATCTGAAACTGTTCACTTCATAATTTCTCTTGGAAAAATAATATTTCATTACATTAATATATAATAATTTATCTAGTCATTCTATAATAGGTGGGTATCTTTTTAGTTTCTAGTTATTATAAAAAGAGCTACTATAATTTTTTTTTGTATATGGCACCCTTTTCCTTTTTCTTTGAACAGAATCTAGTAGTGGTATTGCTTGGTCAAAGACTATGCACAATTTAATAACTTTGGGGGCATATTTCTAAAATGTTTCCCAGACTAGATGGATTTATTTTTTTATTGATATTTTATTTTATTTGTCAAATAACATGTTATGAAAGTTTTTCAGCATTTCATCTACATACACATTTATGCTACATAATTTCCTTCCACTCTCCTTCCCTCAGTGGTGAATAGTCTAGTGAATGTTGTAAATGTACATTAGTGTTTAACATTTTACATATTAGACATTTTCTGTATGAGGAATTTGGATTAGGGAATCAGAAAGAAAAAGGAATAGGAAGGAAAAATATAAGAGAAAATTTTTTTGTTTTTTATACATATGCAATTTTAATTTTTTTAGTGAAGGATCTAGATTTATTTATTTTATATTATTACAATAATTTTGTTATAAGAGTAAACATACCCCCCCCCAAGAAGATGAGAAACCTCAAGAAAAGTGTAAGAGAGAGAGAGAGAGAGAGAGAGAGAGAGAGAGAGAGAAAATGTACTTCTGTCTGTGTTCAGATTCCAATGGCTCTATCTCTGGGGTAAATTGCTTTCTTTATCATATGTCCACCAGAGAAATTGCTTCAATATTTTCCCCACAGTTGTTATTACTAGCTGTATTTCCCTCTACTCTATTCCTCTCCACTCTCATTTATTCTATTCTCTCTCTCCTTTCATCCTGCCCCTATCCAAAAATGTCTTGTATCTGAGTACCCTCTCTCACAATCTTCCCTCTCTTATCATTTATTTCCCCCTTCCCTCCCCTTATTCCTCTCTTATTCCATCCCTGCCTTCTCATTTTTCTCTAGGGTAAGATAGATTCCTATACCCTATTAAGTGTGCATGCTATTTCCTCTTTGAGCCATTTCTGATGAGAATGAATCCATTTCTGATGAGAATGAAGGGTCACTCATTCCCCCTTGACTTCCCCCTTTCCACTCCATTGAAAAAAAGCTTTTTCTTGCCTCTTATGTGAAATTTCTTAGCTTCTTCTTCTTCATATCCTTTCCCTTCCTCCTAGTGCTATTACCCATTGACTCCATCTTTTTACTATATTATACCTTATATTCTGCTCCTTCCATTGTCCTATCTATATATGCTCCTTCTAACAGCTCTTACAAATGAGAAATTTCATATAAATTATCAATATCTTCTTTCCATGCAGGAATACAAACAGTTCAGTATTATTAAGTTCCTCATAGTTTGTCCTTTTCATCCACCCCCTCTGTGGTTCACCAGAGTCCTGTACTTGGAAATCAAACTTTCTGTTCAGCTCTGGTTGTTTCATTAGGAAAGTTTGAAAGTCCCCTGTTTCATTGAAATTCTATCTTTTCCCCTGAAAGAGGATGTTCAGTTTTGCTGGGTAGTTGAGTCTCAGTTGTAACCCAAGATCTTTTGCCTTCCAGAATATCATATTCCAATCCCTATGAGCTCTTAATGTAGATGCTGCCAGATCCTGTGCAATCCTGACTATGGAGCCTCCATAGCTGAATTGTTTGTTTCTGGCAGCTTTTAGAATTTTCTCTTTGATTTGGGAGTTTTGGAATTTGGCTATAATATTCCTGGAAGTTTTTCTTTTGGGATCTCTTCCAGGAGGTGATCAGTGAATTCCCTCAGTTTCTATTTTACCCTCTGCTTCTAGGTTCTTAGGGCAATTTTGCTGTATTATTTTTTGAAAAATGAAGTCTAGGGTCTTTTCCTGGTCATAACTTTCAGGTAGCCCAGTAATTTTTAAATTATTTCCTCTGGATCTGTTTTTGAGGTTTGTTGTTTTTCCACATATTTTCACATTTTCTTCTAATTTTTGGCTTTTTTGGAAGAGTTTTATTTTTTTCCTGATTTCTTGCAAAGTTCCTTGCCATTCTGCATTTGAAGGAGTTATTTTCTTTAGAGAGCTTTTTTAAGCTCTTTTTCCAGCTGGCCAGTTCTGCTTTTTAAGGCATTCTTCACCTCATTTGCCTTTGGTTTTGCTTTTTTCCATTTGACCTAAACTGGTTTTTCTTAACATATTATTTTCTTCAGTATTTTTTTGTATTTCTTTCACCAAGCTGCTGTTTTGATTTTCATGATTTTTCTGCATCACTCTCATTTCTCCTCCCAATTTTCCTCCACCTCCCTTAATTGCTTTTCAAAGTCTTTTTTTGAGCTCATCCATAGTTTGAGCCCATTTTCTATTTCTCTTGGAGGTTTTGCATATGGAAGCTTCAATTCTGTCATCATCTGAATATGTGTTTTAATCTTCCATGGGGCTAAAGTAATTCTCTATGGTCAGATTCTTCTTTTTCTATTGTTTACTCATTTCCTCTGCCCAAGACTAATTTACAGCACTTCCAAGGCTTTGGGGTTTTTTTTGGGACACCCCACTGGGATCTTTATTCCTCTAAAGTCTTATGCTCTCTTGACTGTGCTTTGATATGTAGATGACCACAACACTACCCTCTGCCCTGGAACTGTAAGGAGGGTTCCTGCTGGACTATCTTAGTATGGAATCCCAAACTGCAACCTGGATCTGAGTGTGGACAAATATCAGAGTCCTGCCCACAGGGAGAGAAGAGATATTTCTGCCTTCTCCCCGGTCCCCTTACCATCTGTGGGCTGTGCTCCGGAGGTGAAGGCTGGTTTCTCCTCATTCTCGCTGCAGGTTCTGAGGCAGTGCTCTTCACGCCACACTCATTCTGATCTAGGAAAATTCTCTCTCCACCCCTTTAAGCTGTTCCCGGGCTGTGCTGTGACTGGGGCTTTTTCCAACTCCTGGTCCTGGTGAAACACACCTTTCCCATGGAATTTCTAAGTTATCTTGGACTTGGAAAATGTATCATTCAGTCTTTCTGTGGGTTCTGCCTCTCTAAATTTTGGCTAGAGTCGTAATTTAACGGCTTTTGGAGTTTTTTGAGGAAGGAGTTCCCAGGAAATGCTGCCTTTATACTACCATCTTGGCTCAGCCCCCAAGAAATTTTTATAAATTGAGTATAGTGTTCATTTAGAATCTGTAGGATTTTATTGTTGTTGTTGTTTTGTCTTGTTGTTTCTTCATCTGGATGTGAATAGTATTGTCCATAACAGGTATTCCCAGACTTGTCTTAGCTCTCTGAATTTCTGAGAGGAATTCTATCCATCACAATGTTATTGTACAATGTTCTCTTGGTTCTGCTCCCTTTGCTCTGCATCAGTTCCTGTAATTCTTTCCATGCTTCCTAGAATCCAACCATTCATGCTTTCTTATAGAACAATAGCACTTCATGAAACACTATTGTTCTATTAGAAACCAGGAGGGATGGGAATTCAGGGAAGCTTGGAGGGAAAACAGAAAAACAATGTACACCCTAACAGCAACATGGGGGCAATGATCAACCTTGATGGACTCGTTCATTCCATCAGTGCAACAATCAGGGATAATTTAGGGCTCTCTGCAATGAAGAAAACTATCTATATCCAGAGAAAAATTTATGGAGTTTTACCTTAAATTTAGAAAAAAAAACTGAAATCTTATTGTCTGATCTTGCTATCTCTTATACTATGTTCCTTCCTTAAGGATATGATTTCTCTCTCATCACACTCAATTTGGATCAATGTATACCATGGAAACAATTGACTTCTGTGGGGGGTGGGGGGAGGGAAGTAAGATTAGGGGAAAATCTGTAAAACTCAAAACTCAAAATAAATAAAATTTTTAATAAAAAAAGAACAACAGTACTCCATAACATTCACATACCATACCTTATTCAATCATTCTCCAATTAGTGGGCATCCCCTCAATTTCCAATTCTTTGCCACTACAAAAAAGCGTTGTTAAAATATTTTGGAACATGTGGAATTTTTCCCATTTTTTATGATTTTTTTCTGAATATAGGTCTAATATTGATATTGCTAGGTCAAAGGGTAGGATCAGTTTTATTGCTCTTTGGGCATAGTTCCACACTATTTTCCAGAAATGTTTGGCTTAGTTAACAATTCCACCAACAGTGCATTAATATCCCAGTCCTCCCACAACCTCTCCAACACTGATCATTTCCCCTTTTTGTCTAGATGGAGTAATTTAAAGTCAACAATACCAATGTATTAGTGTTCCTGTTTTCTTACAGTCCCTTCAATGTCTGTCATTTTCCTCTTTTGTCATCTTTGACAATCTGAGTAGTGTAAAGTGCAATCTTAGAGTTCCTTAAATATATATTTCTCTAATTTTAATGATTTAGAGAATTTTTTTCATATGATTCTTGATAGCTTAGAGTTCTTCCTTTAAAATCTGCCTGGTCATAGCCTTTGATCTTGTATATTTTGGGGAATGACTATCTCAGTCTTATGATTTAAATCCAAATTCCACATATATCTTGGATATGAAACCTTTTTCAGAGAAAGGTATTGAAAAGATGTTTCTAGGGGCATAATGAGTCACTATATTTATTAAGTCCTCTTATATCTGATTCTAAAGATTATATCTCATTAAAAATATTTTAAGAACAGTCTATCTGATTGAAACTGGATGAATCAAAATGCAAATGTTATGTAGAAGTGTTGAGATGCCAATTTTCAGACTTGACAAAAGTCAATGCACAGAAAAATGCCCATCTTTATAGATGACTCCTTGATGAAGATCTAACCTTGGAGAATCTTGTCTGTTTAGCTGTTGCTGTGAAGATCTCCAGAACCTTTGAAAGCAATTCACCAGAATGGAGCATTGGCAAAGATTTCCTTCATGGAAATGTAGAATACTCTCTTTGAATTCATAATGATACAAGAGGAGTGCAGTTTGAGTCAGGTCTGCTTGAAAAAAGGTTAGAAGAGATGTTATCTGTGTGCAAGATTTTTCTTTTTCATCTGTTCTTTCATATGTTAGTAAGGCTGAGGGGTTAAGAGTTGAGTAATAGAAGCCATGACTATCATTACTCTGAGTTTGTGGGGATTATGAGTTCTTAATGCATTCCATTCATGATCCTGGTGATCCAGAGAAGAAGTCTTGTCCTTCGGATTCTTTTCTCTCTCTCTCTAAGATGGAAGAATGTCCTCATTGCATTCTCTTCATAGTGGTGGATATATGTTTTTTTCTTTTGCCAATTCTGATATTCTATTATTTTTTATTTTTATATTTTTTTTAAAAATTATTTTTTACAATTATATTCAGTGATAATTTTCAACAATCATTTTTTGCAAGGTTTTAAGTTCCCTCCCTTCCCTCCTCCCTCCCCCTTACAGAAAACAATCTAAAATAGGCTATACATGTATAATATGTGTTCTTGAAAGCTTTTCCTATCCATATTAATGATCCAAGAGGAAAATGAGAATGATCGGATGAGATAGTCAGTGATAACTATATTCATTTGGGTGAAGGAGTGCTTTGGCTATTTTCCTTTTCATTTAAATCAATATATAGCAAAATACCACAATCACATACAATATGATTAAATCTATAGATGCTGAGAGAAGAAAGCTGAGAGAGTAAATTACTTTAAAAGGGCAGAGACCAAGATTAAGATATGAATATAATAAATTTTGTGTTTTAATGATTTTTATCATTATTTCATCTCTTTGATTAGACTCAGGATAGCGAGAGGTACTTCTTAACCAAAGGGGAGATTGGTATCAGCATAGAAGGAAGAGCAGCTAAGAATTTTGCAGACTTAAATGCCTAATTAGTAGCCATCGAAAATACTGCAGTCAGGGTGGCTAGGTGGTGCAGTGGATAGAGCACCAGCCCTGGAGTCAGGAGTACCTGAGTTCAAATCTGGCCTCAGACACTTAATAATTACCTAGCTATGTGGCCTTGGGCAAGTCACTTAACCCCATTGCCTTGCAAAAACCTAAAGAAGAAAGAAAGAAAGAAAGAAAGAAAGAAAGAAAGAAAGAAAGAAAGAAAGAAAGAAAGAAAGAAGGAAAGAAAGAAAGAAAGGAATGAAGGAAGGAAGGAAGGAAGGAAGGAAAAGAAAGAAAGAAAGAAAGAAAGAAAGAAAGAAAGAAAGAAAGAAAGAAAGAAAGAAAGAAAGAAAGAAAGAAAGAAAGTTTGTGAGGAGTTGTTTGCAGTTTGTGAGGAGCTATGGAGGCCATATAATCATCCTACAGTAGACCATGGAATCATGGGAATTCCTGTAGAGGATTACCTTTTTATTTACTTTCATTTCAAGATATACCACATTTTTGCCTATGTTATAGAACGTATCAACTTACTTCAAATGAATGATCCAAATATATGTCATATGTATATGCCTATTAATGTTGCAGGAAACACAAAAGGATACTGGAAATCTCTATAATAGTGATGGTGTCCAAGGGGGTAGGGAGGGTAGGAGAGTAATTGAGGAGTTGAAAGTTGCCAAGAAATAGCAAAGAAAGGGATGAAGAAGTTTAGACATGAGCAGTAATTTATCTAAAAGATAAACATCATATGGTATGTTCTGAAAAAAAAATGCTAGTTTATAGAAATTCTGGGTAAAGTTCAAAGATGTGATGGAATGTGATTTGAGCAACTTCTTGAAAATAAGATAACTTAGGCTCAGACATACATGAAGAAGTAGAGATCCTTGGTGACCAAAGAGGTTTTTATGAAGGACTCTTTGAAGGACACAATTTTTAGTCAATGAATTTAACTCACTGTAATGCATTGATGTTACAGCCAGCAAACTGGTACTAAATATACACTAAATATATATATATATATATATATATATATATATATATATATATATATATATATATATATATATGTATATGTATATATGTAGTATCCAAAATACATCCACCCTTGGTCCATAGCCTGGACTAATCCTGGGATAGACTGCAAAATGTATCACTGGGTGTTTAAGAAAAACTGTACTCTAAGTTTGTGTAGAAGTCTGTCAAAGACAATTTATTATTATTTACAGATTCTTGATTAGAGATCCAAAAATGGTATTTCCCCCTCCTCAGTGGAATCTTCCTAAACTAAGCAACATACAATTATAGTGATCATGAAACAAAAGAGAAAAATTCACAAGATAAAACAAAAGTATATAGTTTAGGTTTAAGGCTTTTAATTTTGTTTACACAAAACAATACTAATGTCAAAATTTTTGTTCTCTTGAAGAAATGTCTTCTTGAAAGCAATCACTTTTTTCTTTAAGTACTCCTCTTTCAAACAAGTCAAAAAGGAATAAATAATTTTTTTTAAAAAATTGGATTTAGAAAAAAAAAGACATTCCTACTCTTAGTTTGGCCACTCTGGTTCTTGTCCTTTGTGTTGGAAGAGAACCAAAATGATATCACTATGGTGGGTTAAGGTACAATGTATCTGACTGTGACTGAACAGACCAACACTAGTTTGGAAGGCTCTGCCACAGGTTAGACACAAGTTATACTATGAAATTTGGAGAGGGGATGTCTCTAAATTTGTGAATCTCATGTTTCTTTTGAAATACCATAATTCTGCCCTGTTCACAGAGAATTGGTCCTTCATTGACTTGGGCATGCCATACTGGTGGTCCTGTGTCAGTGTTTTTCCCATGTCTGATAATTGATTCCAGAGTTTTTTTGGAGAGACCTTGAGAGTATCCTTGTATCACTTCTTCTGATCTTCATGTGAACACTTCCCTCATGTGAGTTCTCCTTAAAATATTCAAATAATATGGTAGGCTCAATTGAGTTATGCTCTATGGAAAGTTTTGTAGTATTAGGAATTTAAGATCTTTTTCTGAAATTGATTGTCTTCTATTCAAGAAAGATTGATTAATTCTTTGATTTGATTAAGCCCTAGGGACTTCAAACTAGGACATTCTCAAAATATTATTTCTTAATATTTCATAAAACAGTTTGACATGATGACACATATCCTTAATTTCAGGTGCCTCAGAGGCTGAGGTTGATGGATCACTTGAGCTCAATAGTTCTGCTCTCCAGTGGGCTTTGTCAATCAGGACTCCACACTAAGCTTGGCATTAATATAGTGAACCTTAAGAAAGGAGTTGAGCTTGTGGATCCAGGTTGCCTAAGGAGGGGCATATCAGCCCAGATCAGAATGGGAGCAGCTCAGAACTCCTATTATGATCACCAGGGGGATCAAGTTCATGAGTAGCCCCTGCATTTCCAGCTGAATATGAAGACCTATTCTTTTAAAAAAAATTATTATAGGGGCGGCTAGGTGGCACAGTTGGATAAAAGCACCGGCCCTGGAGTTAGGAGTACCTGGGTTCAAATCTGGTCTCAGGCACTTAATAATTACCTAGCTGTGTGGCCTTGAGCAAGCCACTTAACCCCACTTGCCTTGCAAAAACCTAAAAAAAATTATTATAACACAAGTGATAGTAATACAACAGCTCACAAAACTAGGGATTTGAATCCCTTTGTTTATTCAGGAATAAATAAACAAATCAAATATGCTTTTATAAATGCAACAATCATGAGTCAGTTCCCATACCCCTTTAAAGAATATATCAATCATAAGAAAACAAAACCTGAAAGTACCCCTGGATTGGTGTAGTTTTCTTTGATGCCTTATGCCTGAATTTTAGGAATTCATCTTATATGGCTCTCCTGTATTAGGAGAGAAAAGAAGTTGTTCTGGCCTTAGGTGATAGGTTGGAAGATAGATTTAAGAATGAGATTTGTTTACTAAAGCAAATGAAAACTTGACCTGATACTTTAACAAGGTGAGAGTGATTCAATTCATCAATTAGTTAATAACAAACCTTAGATTAGGTACAAAAACTGGAATGTCTTGCACAGGACTAGTATTTAGATAGACTAAGGTAACCAGGTCATGTCCTAGGGATCATCTATAAGTTATCAAGATAGTTGAGAACTAGAGTCATTTCGGAAATTCAAATTGTAAAGTAGTGAATAAAAAATGACCGTTTTAGCTAGACCCCCCTGAGAAGGAATCACATTGTAGGTGGAGATCTTGGCTTTGGCTTAAATCTTGATTTCTTTCCCCACCTCACCTTTATCAATGGATAAGTTTCAAGGAGTCTCTAGGATTTTTACTTCTTATCTTCCCTTAGATTTTCTAAAAGGTATCCTTAGATCAGTTGTTGGCTGTACCTACATTGGGAGACTGAATTCTGTTCTGTATATAAAATTATAGCTTCAAAAGGATCTTGGTAAATAAATTATAGCATCTAAGTGGAACTTCTTGAGTACTACACAAAGGGAAAAAAGCATTCTCAGCAAATAGGAACTATGAGTTAAATCTTTGACACATAGGCTCTCTGAATTTGAATCTCCTTCCCTCTAGACAAAGTGTATATTGATGAGAGAATGTAACAGACTTTTGTAGGAGGATATTTTATACCACTTCTTTTTTTTTGAGGACCACCCAGTTTATGATTCCCTCATTAGACATAAGCTTTGTCAGTACAGAAGAATTAAAGTAGGTCAAAGGATAATGAGATACGTTTAAAGTTAACACCCCTGCTTTTCATCAGGACTTTTTATCCCAAACAGTGAAGTCATCTTGGACCTCTTCAATGGAGACATAAGACCCAACTATACCCATATGTCTTCAATTATATTCAACCCTTTAATTATCCTAAGAGATGTAACGTTCTCAAGAATTAGAGGTGTTATATCTTCCCTTTTAGGGTTGTATACAATTTGATATTCTTGACTAACATTTGTTTTGTTTTTCCTCCCCCTTCTCATTTACCTTTTTATGCAACTCTTGAGTCCTGTATTTGGTGATTGAATTCTCTGTTCAGTTCTTTGTGTCTTTGTCATGAAATTCTGAAAGTCCTCTATTTCGCTGAATATCCATCTTTTTCTCTGATAATTTATGCTGAATTTTGTAGGGTAATACATTTTGGGTTGTAATCCCAGGTCCTTTGCTCTCTGATATATGTTATTCCAGGTCTTCTTATCCTTCAATGTTGAGGCTGATAGGTCTTGTATGAGTCTGATTGTGTTTCCTTTGTATTTGAATTGTTTTCTTTTTGCTGCTGCAATATTCTCTCCTTTATTTGAGAATTGTGGAATTTGACTATAACAGCCCTTGGAGTTTTTATCCTGGGACCTCTTTCTGGAGAATTTCTGTGGATTTTTTCAATAGTTATATTGTTTTCTTGTTCTAGCAGATTTGGACAGTTTTCCA
This sequence comes from Macrotis lagotis, assembly GCF_037893015.1. Taxonomy (NCBI): domain Eukaryota; kingdom Metazoa; phylum Chordata; class Mammalia; order Peramelemorphia; family Peramelidae; genus Macrotis; species Macrotis lagotis. The sequence continues at coordinate 125,935,956 of NC_133661.1, forward strand.
TTGTAATTTTCTGCATGATGTTTTTCAGGTTCTTTTTTGATCTAGGCTTTCTAGTACTCTAATGATTCATAGACTGTCCTTCTTGGATCTATTTTACAAGTCATTAGTTTTCCCTAAAAGGTACTTTACATTTCCTTCAACTTTTTTAGCCTTTTTATTTTGTTTGATGGAATCTTGTAGACTTGTAGATTCATTGGTTTCTATTTGTTCAATTCTAATTTTTAGAGTTTTATTTTCTTCAATTACCTTTTGTGCTTCCTTTCCCAGTTGGGTTTTTTTTTTTACTTTTGAAGAAGTTGATTTCTTTGGTCAATTTTTCATAATTTTCCTGCATGATTCTCATTTTCTTTTTCCATTTTTCTTCTTCCTCTCTTCTTTGGTTTTTAAATTCTTTTTTAAGTTCTTCTATGAGCTTTTATATATAAGTCCAATTTATAGACTATTATAGACACATCCCCGTGAATGATTTTTCACTGATTTCTTCTTCAGAAATGGCATTGCTTCATCTTTGTCTGTAAAGTAGTTTTCTATAGTGAGTGCTCTTTTAGTTTTTCTGCTCATCTTTGATGCTTCAGCTCTGCTCTGGAGTACAGGGAGCATAGATCCAAGCTTTTTTTTTTTTTTTTTTTTTTTTTTGCTGGGGCTGGGGTCTGATCCCTGGCTTGTCATTGGCCAAGATGTTGCTATGCAGTTCAGGCCTTGCCTTTGCAGAGGTTTGTTTCCTCCTTTATGTCGAAATTCAGACTTACCAGTGGTTTGTTTCTGACTCAGTTCTCTTTTACCTGGGTGTTCTCAGGGTTCAGACTTTGTTTGGGGTTGGGTTCCTCCCAGCTGGCTTGCTATCTAGCTGCTGGTACCTCTGCTGTTGTCAAGCTGTCAGGACCTGGATTGCACTGTGGCTAAAAGCCTCTTGCTGGCTTTCCCTGCTCTCCTGCCTCTTGGATTTACTTCACTGAAGATCCTCCATGAAGTCTACAATTGAAAACTTCTTTGAATCTTCTCTTTTTCTTGGTGGGATCTGTAACTTGAATGTCAGAGTAGATGCTTCATTTATCTTTGGTAGGGAAAGCTCTGGAAGCCATCTTGACTTTTCATTATCCCATCTCTTCTTATTATATCACCTTAGTAAATACCCCTTTCTAAAAGTTAATTAAGCCTGTCTAACTAAATTGATTAACTGATAATGTTTCAGGGAAATCTCCATGAGCAATTGTACTATAAAGAAAAACCCACAAGATCCTCAAAGATACTCCTAGAGGTTTAACCAAGACTTGGGACAGTTGCCTCAGAGCACATTATAGAGAAAACTAGCATGAAAGTACAATATGCAGGTAATACCAAGCTTTGTAGTTGAAGAATTGAGAAAATTCTTTTGGAACTCAATCTTCTAAGCTTGGCTCATTTTATATATTATTGAGTATTAAAAAGAGATTCTTAATTAGTGGAGATTAAGTTGATGCCAGAATTCATTACTGTGGAGAGGGATTGGTTCAGGAACTTTTGGCAGATATGTGTAGTGAAAGACATTCTCTGAGACTAAATCCAGAGAAAAGAAAAAATTTAGAAGCTATATGTGTATGGGAGAATCTAGCTCTTCAACATGTCCCTCATGTTTCTCTCTTGGTTTGAACTGAGATCTTGCACTAATCACAACTCATTTACTTTTAGATTTTGTGTGTGTGTGTCTGTGTGTTCAAATCTTACCCAATATCGAATTTCTTGCTTTCTTGATTGTATCAATAGGTTTACTCACTATTTACTATTTGTCTTACTGTCTTTTAGTGAGAAGGGGGTCAAACCAGTTAATGGAAGCTTGGAATTATCGTCCTCTAATGGCTAGAAAAGTGACTATTGTTTGGAATCCCTAGACCAAGAATAATTAGGAAGGGAAAGATAGTTATAATTCTAGTCTAATATTATTTTTCAAAAACTAGAAAAAAGACCTTGTGACCCTTTTCCTGTTTCCTTCAAGGCAGGAATCTTGGTCTCTTTTGGAGAGAGATAGAGAAAACTCCAGAAATTTCTATCAGTGCCTCCTTTGAGTCACATTTAGATGCCCTGGACATGCATATTTATTATGCAGGCACATGCACAATCTTACACCTTTATGGCAATAGTGGGAAATTAGAGACATGCCTTGTGGCCTGTCAGACATGGTCAGTATTCTGTTTAGTTTTATTCAATTATTTTTCCTTTTTTTCTTATTAAATCTTTCATACACTGTAGATCATTGGGCACAGGAGAGGAGAGGTTATATATGGAAATTAAAGTGGTATAAAAACAAAAAATCAATAAAAATGTTGATTTTTTTCTTAAAAGAAAGTATAGGGGTGGCTAGGTGGCATAGTGGATAAAGCACTGGCCTTGGAGTCGAGTACCTGGGTTCAAATCCGGTCTCAGACACTTAATAATGACCTAGCTGTGTGACCTTGAGCAAGCCACTTAACCCCATTTGCCTTGCAAAAACCTAAAAGAAAGTACAGTATAACCAGAAAGACCAGACTACAAGATATAACTGTCTAGTCTTAGGGCTGAATAAAGCCTAGAAAAGACTGTACAAAATGTTAAGCTTAAGCTAAATTGAATAATATGAAACCATGTATAACTTCTGGGGCCCATGAACATAAAAAATTAGTAGCTAACTACTTTCTAGTATAATTGGTTTTCTTTGTAATCTTATACATTTCATTTTATATATTTAAAAACCTTATTTTGAGAAGCAATCTTAAGTCCATAGTTCCACAGCTATTATGATTGCTTGCTATTGCCTGTGTTGCCAATGAAATCATGCCACAGCACTACTTACTTCCATGAAAGTTTTTTTAGATTAATAGTGATGCCAACAAGATATTAAATTGCCTTTGATTCTCATTCAATTAATGACCAGCAGTTGTGATTTGAGTAGAGACAGGGGTATAATTGTTGCAAAATAAATCATTTCTTGAATTTTCCAGACTGTCAGACAATGATAGGAGTCCATGACAGAAAAAAAGATGAAGAACCTCAGATCTAAATATATCTAAGCATAGTTTGTACTTCTAAAATGACCTCATACTATAACAAATAGTTTGTATACTTTCAGTAGCAGAGTATACTAACTAAATGTAGAACATGTTGCAATGGACACTTTAGAAGAAGGGAAGGGAAAAGGTCATGTATCTTTGATGTATAGTCTTCAAAGGATAAATAAATCATCCTTTTATTTCCCTAGGCAGCTGGTTGTAGGTTGTACCTCAAATAATTGTACAGCTGCCTAAGGAGCCTTCTTTGGGGAGGAGGATATGTGTTCTTCCTGCAAGGTTTATCTGAGAAATTGGGAAATGGCCAGTTATCCCCACCTCAAAATTTGAAATCTCATGATTTAGAATAATTTATATGTTACTTTTCATGACACTATAATAAATTAGTGGTGAAAAAACCTTTTTTTGGATTTAAAGACTTTTCCTGCTTTGTTTATTTGGTCCTAAAATTCCCTAAATGTTGTAATCTCCCAAGAATTCTGCTACATTTTCTAAAGGATACTGTATATGGGATGAATGACTAACTCAGTCAGACTATGCGTGTCATCATGAGAACAGGAGCTCAGCTTTGTGGGTTCTGAAGGAAAATGATAAACTGGAAACCTCAGAATTAAAAACAACCATCTGTTCCAGTCCTTGGTATTTGCCCTAAGGGCTATTAGTGCCAGAAATGAAGTGGTTCTTTCCAAGAAGAAAATGAATTCCTTGGTTCACTGGTACCTAGCTCTTCTGCTTTTGATTAAGCTTAGAAGGGACCTAGCATTCTCATATTTAACCTGCCTGAACAGGAAGCAGACTCAAAACAAAGGATCCTGAATTGGTAACAGAAAGACCTTCCTTTAATTTGCCCAGCTGAGTCTGGAGAGTCACTATCCTTCTAGGTTCAACTTCACACTTTAAATTTTCTTATCCTTAATCCCAGGCAGTCTAGGCTCTCAGCACCACAATCACTTTAGAAAGTCTGCCCAACTCCTCCAGATCCCAGAATAGAATTGCATGGTTACAGAGGCGAATGTTCCCTCACACTGCTCAAAATGGTTATCACTGCCAAAAGACTGAGGCCATTTGGGAGCTTGGAATATCTTGGGCCAAGAGAAGCTGAAAATCCTTCAATCTCAGGAACTTTTCAAAACTGTCAACCTAACAGCTATTATCTTTGCTTGTTATTCCTGTGTTGTTATAGAAATCATACCACAGTACCATATGTAAGTTCATGGCAATGCCCACAAGGCAGCCAAGTGTTTTTGATTCCACTTGCCATTCAGCAGTTGTGATTTGAGTAGAGACAGGGGTATAATCTTTGAAGGATAGATCCTTTCTCAGATTTCCCAGAAGGTGGCTATAGATTCAATTCAATTCAGTTCAATAACTATTTTTTTTTAGGTTTTTGCAAGGCAATGGGGTTAAGTGGCTTGCCAGGGCCACATGGCTAGGTAATTATTAAGTGTCTGAGGTTGGATTTGAACCCAGGTACTCCTGACTCCAAGGCCAGTGTTCTATCCACTGTGCCACCTAGTGGCCCCAATAACTATTTGTTAAACGCCTTTAGAACATGCAAAATTCTAGGGTCTCAGGGGTAAAAAATGAAATCATCTCTGCCCTTGAGCATTTTATATTCTCCTGGGCAATGCAACATACATACATGTTTGTAAAAAATGATCCAAAATAATTTCTAGAGGTAGACTATGCTAAAAATTGAAGGGTGGGGCAGGTTCAGGAAAGGACTTGTGAAGAGAGTGACCATGGCACTGGTGTTTGAAGGAAGCTAGGGGGAATTTTACAAGGCTTCAAAGGAAGAAGGAAGGCATAATAGATATGAAAATACCATTTGCAAGAGATAAAGAAGCAGGAGATGGAATGCCATGAATGGAGAACATCTACTGGGCTAGTTTAATTGAAACAGAGGATGTATAAAAGGAGCAATAGGAAATTAAGAAGGTAGAAACTAGATTACAGACATCTTTAAATGGCAAGCTGAGATTTGCATTTTTTTCCTAGAGGTAATAGAGCTACTTTTAGTAAGTCATTACGACACATATAACATATACTTATCCAAATAGATTCATATTTTGTATATATGTCTACATGTATGCACTTGTGTACCAAGTACTCAGGTTTCATTCTCCTGATGTAAGTCTCCCTCTCGGAGTTCTAGGGAGTACTTCTGAGGTTTAGAGGGAGAATGTTTCTCTAATGATTGGCTCAAATCACCATTCTAATGTGTTCCCTCTTCACCTGAACTACATCTAGTCATTCCTAGACTGTGTTCAAATGTCTGAATGGTTCTAGCAGCATATCTATACCTCTGAGACATTTAAAGAAGCAGAAGAAAGAAAAGACAATTTTTAACGATCTAGGGCAGGAAGAAGGTAAACCAGGCTAGATACTTGATCAAAACCAGAATTTACCCCAGAACAGTTCTGATTTATAAAATTTCTTTTATGTGTAATGTCATGGAGCCTTTTGGCAGTCTGGTGAAGTCTATAAATTCCATCTCAGAAGAATATTTATAAATACCAAAAATAAAATATATAAGATTGCAAAGGAATTTTATTAAAATAATTAGTCAAAATATAAAAATCAAACAAGCATGTTGAAAACCTCAGCTAATGTTATTATTATTATTTTTTTGGTTTTTGCAAGGCAATGGGATTAAGTGACTTGCTCAAGGTCACACAAGTAAGTGATTATTAAATATCTGAGGCTGGATTTGACTCCAGGGCCAGTACTCTAGCCACTGTACCATCTAGCTAACAAATTACAATAGGATAGGTAGGTGGTACATCAGATAGAATGCTGGGCCGGACTGGATTATTTCTCTTTTTGAGTTCAAATTTGGCCTCAGATATGTACTAAGCTCTGGATAAGTCACTTCACACATTTTGTCTTAGTTTCTTCATATATAAAATAAATTTTGGAAGAAATGGCTAACTATGCTGGCATCTTTGCCAAGAAAATCCCAAATTGGATCACATATTATTAGCTACCACTGAAAAAAAAAAGACCTGAATGACAACGAATATATTTCAATACATTTTGGAGAGGATGACAGGGAGGTATGATTTAACTGGTGTGGGAAGAAAGGTGTTTCTCTCCCTGAACAAGTAATTTTGCCTGTCGTCTGTCCCTGAGTTGAGGGGCATGCAAGTGGTGGAGTAAATCCACCCTAACCTCCTCCTGAAACACAAGTGGCTATGAGCATGGTTAGTCTAGTGGAACAAAGATGAAAACAAAGATGCCAAAGACAGAAACTCTATAGAGCATGGAGCAGGAGATGTGTAGGAGAGAATAATTCAACCTGCAAGCTAAGGAGGAAAGATAAATGGCTTCCCATGTGTTTTCTTGTTTCCCCAAGAGTACAGCTGCTTGGCAGCTCTTCCCACCCTCAGATTCCCCAGCCTTCCTCCATTAGTATTTATTTCCAGAGAAGGAAGTAAAAAACATTTCTTTTGCTTGGACTGGGTGTTTAGGAAGGCCACAGCTGTTTGGGGAGCTACAAAGAGTTTTTAATGAAAGCCTGGGTTCAGAAGTGGAAGGGAGGGAGCTATGAAAAACAACACTAGCTAAAGGAAGCTGGACAGGACTAGTCAGAGCCACATTGATTGACTATGAGGTCTCCAACCCCAAGATATATCCCCAGTCCCAGTTTTTATATTCTACTGGGCCTGAAATTCTACCAATTACACTTTCATTTAATATAACCTTGTATGCTCTTTAAAAAAAAAATCTGTCATTAGTACCTTAGCTTATACCTTTTTTATTTAAACTCATCTCTTAACTTGGGGTCTATGAATTCTTTTTTTTTTCAAATGATATCTTGATAATTCTATTTCAATATAATTGGTTTCCTTTGAAATTCTATGCATCTTATTTTTTTGCATTTAAAACATTCTTCCAAAAAGGGATCTATAAATTTTAGCAGATTGCCAAAGGGATTCATGAACCTCAAAAAAGATTAAGAACCCCTGATTAGAGTGTGGAAGTTTTGACTGGAAGTTTTGATAGGGGAAGGAGACATGTAATTTTTGGATCTTGGAACATTGTGGGGGGGGGTGTTTCAGGGAAAGGAAGTACGATAGAGTGAGCAGCTTAGGACCACATGAGACCATTAGACAACTGAGAGCAAGGGATGGTGCTCAAATGTGGGAAAGAAATGTAGAAAAGAATAACTTTATTTGCAGTGATTGCAATATTTATCTCATGGGCTTGTTGTCAAGCACAATTATTTTGTTCAGTTATATCTAGGACAAACAATAACAGAAGAGTAAATAATGTAATGGAAAGATTCTGTAGTCAGATAACCTGTTTAAATTCCAATCCTGCCACTTAATTATTATGTAAACTTGATCAAGTCACCAAATCTCTCTGACCCTCAGATGCCTCATCATAGAATGAGGGCAGTTCGAATAGATGATCTGTGAAAAGGCTTCTTTTGGTAACACTTTGAACAGTATTAACATTGCCTGTTACTTTGAAATGTTGTCTGAGGGCAAAGAGAAACTCTTCCTTTTCCTAGCCCTTCCTTTACACTTGGCCTCAGAACTTAGTCCAATACTCTTCCTATGTTCAGCTCCATTGTAGTTTAAACCGGCTTGTCAGTTATCCTTGAAATCTAGGCATGATATATACACCATTGTTTTACTGAGAAAAAAATCAATTTGCAAATGATCCCTTTGAAGTTGGAGATCATAAATTTTGCCACTACACCCTCAGGACCCCAGGATCTTATTATCCTACTTGCAGTTGAAACCTTGTACATTTATTGTGGACTCCTTGAAAGTAGGGACTTTCTTGCTTTTCTATTATATTCTCTAGATTTAGCACAGAACATTTAGCTTTGAACATTAAAAAGTAAATGTTTAGGGGCAGCTAAGGTGGCACAGTGGATAGAGCACCAGCCCTGGAGTCAGGAGGACCTGATTTCAAATGTGACCTCAGACACTTAATAATTGCCTAGCTGTGTGACCTTGGGTGAGTCAATTAACCCCATTTCCTTAAATAAAAAAAAAGTAAAAAAAAAAGTAAATCCATTGCCTTAAATAAAAAAGTAAATGTTTAATAAATATTTTAAAATTTATCCATTCATATAGAATATTAGTTAGAAAGGACTATTTTTAATGCTATTCAGTAATTCAATTGTGTCCATTTCTTTTTGATCCCATGAACCATAGCACACCAGGCCCTTCTATCTTATAACAGTCTGTCCAAGCTCATGTTCAGTTGTGTCTATGACACTATCTATCCAGCTGTCATCTTTTCTCTTTTGACCTTCAATCTTTCCCAATATCCAGGTCTTTTCCAGTGAATTCTATTTCCTCATTATGTAGCCAAAGTATTTAAGCTTTGGTTTCAGTATTTTCCTTCCAGTGAATAATCTGAATTAATTTCTTTAAGTATTGATTGATTTTATCTCCTTGCTCTCCAAGGGACTCTCAAAAGTCTTTTCTAACATGACAATTAGAAAACATTGATTTTTCAGTGCTCAGTTTCCTTATACTTCAACTCTCACGACCTTATATCACCACTGGAAAAACCATAGACCTTATAAATTCTGTGAAAGTAGAGATTATTTCTTTCTAGGAATTTGTATACTCAGAACCTAATACAATGTATTGCATTATATTCAGCACAAATTAGATGTTTGTTGACTAAATTACCATCAGATATTCTATTCACTATCTCAGACATTTCTAAGAAAAAATGTCTTTGTTGTTAAGTATGCTATCCAGATTTGTCATAACTTCCTTCCAAAGAATAAGCTCAGATTTTTAATTTCCTGGCTGTGGTAACCATCTTCAATGATCTTTAAGCCCATATATAAAATATAAAATATAACATATAAAATCTGATACTGCATCCATTTCTTGTCCTTCTATTTGCCAGGAAAAGATGGGACCAATTGCTATGATTTTGGAACTATAGAGATAATCTATTCCAAACTTTTCATTTGACAGATGAGGAAATGGAAGTCTTGAAATCTTCAGGGATCTCATAGGACTCCCCTATATCTATAATCCTCTGTCCTATAGTTCAGGTGTTCAAAAGAGTGAAATGTCCCCTCTCTGGGTAGTCTCTTCCTGTAGATTTCTTTGACATTCTCCTTATCTATCTTCAGGTAATATTTCTTTCTTCCATTGATTCTTCTTCCAGCTTCTCATATACCATCTCCTAAGCTTCTCCAAACTACTGATTCATTGATTTCCAGGATACATGGTATTTTGCTGCCATGGAATTGCCATTTCCATGTTCCTTCTACTTGAGGTTCTATATAAAATTGAGAAAGGTGAGCAAGTAGAATGATATGATCATTTGGGAATTGCTATCTTGTGTCATTCTGAAAGAGTAATACATTCCTTTGGTATCCCTCATGCTCCCTACTCCCTAGAAGATGGAACTTTGTGAGTCTTTGGGCTTCTCCTGGTCTAGAAAGAATAGGAAAAATGTGAATATCCAAGACAACCAAGAGGTAAGGTCTATAGCTAATATTCTATAGTGCTGTAAATTTTAAAAAGCAAATCTCATTTAATTCATACAACTATTCTGTGACATAAGTATTATTATTATTTCCACTTTACAAATAAAGAAACTGAAACTGAGAAAGGTTAAATAACTTGAGATCACATGGTTTGGAAATGTCTGATGTAGAGTTTGAACTTAGGTCTTCCTGACTCTGTCTTGTGATCTATCAAATGTGTTTCCCAATGATCTATGCCAGGACTTGTGGTCTAAATGAAATGATAGATTCTTTCCCCCTTCCCTGTCTCTCCACTCCTGATCCCTTGTAGATACTCAACTTCTCCAGATTTGGGATCTAGAGAAGAATCAGAACTCCAGGGCAATGCTAATATCCTTGCAGGACATTTTGGAGAAATTATCTTCCTAGAACTGTCAGATCCCACACTGCATTCTGTTCTTCCTCACTTCCATCTATTGCTCCTTTTTCTCCTTCTTTCCTATTGTCATTAGTTGTTCTATTGCTTCCTACACATCTTTACCATGAGCACAGTCCTCCTGGAAATGTGACAGGAATAAAGGGTAAAAAAAAATGGCACCCTTTCCAAGATGAGCCCATTGCATCAGCTGAAGACATTAGATTTCTGTCTTGATTCAAGGTTCTAGGTTTCATTTAGCTTCTCTTCTCCTTTTCACCCTTTGCTACTCATTTGCTACTCAATTGCCTTCCAAAAATATTTGACTTAGGTTCAAATCCCCTCTAGAGTGCATGCTAAATATGAAATCAAGGCAAGTCACTACTCCTCCTTGGTCTCTTAGACCCTTCATTACCTTATCTGCAAAATGGGAATAATAAGAACACTTACTTCCCAGAGTTGTTGTGAGGATCAAATGAGATAACATGCCAAGTGTTTTGTAAACTTTAAAGTACTATATAAATGCTAGCTATTTTTAAAAATTATAATTAGTAGTAATAAATAAGTAAAAATACATAGATAAATAAATTGTGACAATTATCTGAGCTCTGACACCTCACCTCTTTAAATTTATTTTCTTTCCATGTTTAATGAACTCACAGAATATGGATCATTGCCAGTTTTTTTTAATTCTAATTTATTTTTTTATTCTCATTTTGTACAAATGTTTTTTTACATTAATAAATTCCTAGAATGAATATAGATAGACTTGCTTGGGCGAAAAAAGTAAAGGGGAGAGAAAAAAATTAAAATAAAAAATAATAGTAATAATTGTAGGTATGGCCAGGTGGTGCAGTGGACGAAGCACCAGCCCTGGAGCCATGAGCACCCGAGTCCATATCTAGCCTGGTAAACACAACAATCACCCAGCCATGTGACATGCAAGCCACCCGATCCCCACTGCCCTGCAAAAACCAAAAAAAAGGAAAGAAAAAAAAGACCCAAAATAAAATAAAATAGTAATAATAGTAGAAGTGGCTGGGTGGCAGACAGAGCATTGGCCCTTGGGCGAGGAGCACCTGGGTCCAAATCCGGCCCCAGACACCCAAAGATCACCCCACTATGTGGCCCCAGGCAGGCCATCCAGCCCCACTTGCCCTGCACCCTCCCCCAAATAATAATAACAAAAAAATGTGCTTGAGTCTTTGTTTCAACACCAACAACTCTGTCATGGGTGGATCTCATTCTTTATGATAAGTCCATCACAAAGGTTCTTTCCATATTTTTCCACCATTGCCATTGCTAATCGCAACTCCCTCCTTTGTTATTTCTCCACTACCATGTACTCTATTTTCTCTCTCCTTTCACTCTGACTTTGCTGTAGGGTTGCTGAGTGGTGCAGCAGACAGATCCCTGGTCCTGGGGCCAAGAAGCCCTGAGCCCCCATACCACCCCTTAGGCCCAGAATCCACCTGGCCCTGTGATCCTGGGCAGGCCTTCCAATCCCAGCCCCTTGCAAGAAGTAAGAAAGAAAATGTGTTATATCTGGCCACTCTCCCCCCATGGTCCATCCTCTCCTCCTTTATTCACATCCCCACCCCTTCCCCCTGCTACCCCCCTCCTTCTTACTCCAGATGTTTATACCCCATTGAGTATATTTGCTCTTTCCTCTCCTAGCCATCTCTGATGAGAGCAAAGTTTCCCTCATTCCCCCTTGCCCCCCCACTTCCATATCATTGCAATAGCTCATTTTAATAAAAAAAAATCTTATGTGAAATATCATGGACTATTCCCCCTCTCCTTTTTCCTTCTCCCATTCCATTTCCCTTTTTTCTATTGACTCCATTTTTACACCATATTTTATCTTCGAGTTCAGCTTTCTCCTGTGCTTCAACTATAAAAGCTCTCTCTATCTGCTCTATTAACTGAGAAGATTCATATGAGTATTATCAGTGTCATTTTTCTATGCAGGAATATATGCAGTTCATCCTCATTAAGTCCCTCATATTTCCCCCCTCTCCTCCAATCTCCATGCTTCACCTGAGTCCTGTAACTGAAGATCAAACCTTCTGTTCAGCTCTGGCCATTCCAAAAGGAACATTTGAAATTCCCCTGGTTCATTGAAAGTCCATCTTTTTCCCTGGAAGAGGACGTTCAGCCTTGCTGGGTAATTGATTCTTGGCTGCATTCTAAGCTCTTTTGCCTTCTGGTATATTGTATTCCAAGCCCTATGATCTTCCAATGTAGCTGCTGCTAAGTCCTGTGTGATCCTGACTGTAGCTCCACGATATTTGAACTGTGTCCTTCTGGCTGCTTGTAAGATTTTCTCTTTGACTTGGGACTTCTGGAACTTGGCTATAATATTCCTAGGGGTTGTTTTTTTGGGATCTCTTTCTAGGGGGGGATCGGTGGATTCTCTCCATTTTTATTTTGCCTTCTGCTTCTAGAATATCAGGGCAATTTTCCTGTAGTAATTCTTTGAAAACGATGTCAAGGCTCTTTTAAATTATCTTTCCTAAGTCTGTTTTCCATATCAGTTGTTTTTTCAATGAGATATTTCACATTTTCTTCTAATTTTTCATTTTTTTTTGTTTTGAAGTATTGATTCCTGATTTCTGTTAAATTCATCAATCTCCCTGAATTCTATTCTTTGTCTGAAGGATTTGTTCTCCTCAGAGAGTTTTCTTATCTCTTTTTCCATCTGGCCAATTTTGCTTTTTAAAGCATTCTTCTCCTCAATAACTTTTTGAATTGCTTTATCCATTTGACCTAAGCTGGTTTTTAGCATGCTATTTTCTTCAGCATTTTTTTGGATTTCCTTGACTAAGCTGCTGACTTCATTTTCATGTTTTTCCTGCATCTCTCTCCTTTCTTTTCCCAGTTTTTCTTCCAACTCCCTCATTTGATTTTCAAAGTCTTTTTTGAGCTCTGTCATAGCCTGAACCCAATTTCTGTTTTTCTTGGAGTCTTTAGATGCAGGAGCTTGTGCTTCCTCATCTTCAGACTGAGTATTTTGATCCTTCTTGGGCTCATTTGCAAAATATTTCTCAATAGTCTTCCTTTTGTTTCTTTGCTTGCTCATTTTCCCAGCCTGGGCCTGGTTTGGGGGTGCTTCCTGAGCTTTTGGGACACTCCCACAAGGGTCTCAGTGTGTGAGGCTCTGTCCTCCCTCCTGGTCTGTGAATGACTATAAGCACCTCCCTCTGCCACGGGGCTGAGGTGGGGGGCCTTGCTGTTCTATGGGGGGGCCTAAACTGCAATCAGGATTTGAATGTGGTCAGAGCCCTAGAGTCCTGTTCCAGGGGCAGAGGACAGAGCTCTGCAGTTTCTCTCTCTTCACTCCCCTCCCTCAGCTCAATGGGCTCATGCCCTGGGGGTTCCTGCTTACTGGCTCCGCCTGCTTCTGTTTCCTGGATCAGGGCTGGGGAAGGACCATGCTGCTCCCTGTGTGCCCCAAGGACTGGGCTCCAGGTGCTCGCTCTGGCAGAGGTACCCCGCTGTTCCCCCACTTTGTGCCCGGTGCTCCTCGGGGTACAGCTCAGGAGACTCCCCCACTGCTGTGAGCCGAGACTCCCAGCGCCCTGGGGCTGCCTCCGGGAGGCTGAAGTTCTTTGGCTCTGGAGGGCCACCCCTCTGGCAGGCCGCCTCTCTGATCCCAGGGAGCAGAGCCTTTCTGCTCTTTTCCAGGTTACCTTGAGTAGGAGAACTGCTGCACTGGGTCCCTCTGTGGGTTCTGTCTCTCAAAAGTTTAGTTAGAGTCCTTAGCTGATGAATTTTATCAGAGAGCTCCTAAGACTCGATCCCTTCTTGTCGCCATCTTCCATTGCCAGTTTTAATACATGAAATTAAAATAAAGTAAAAGGAAAAAGCTCTTTATCATTTCCTTTCCTTTCTTTTTTGTTTCCTCATCTTCCATATATAGAAAGTTCTCAAGCACACCTAAGGCACACATCAAATGGGATTGTATTTCTTAATAAGAGAATGAATGGAAGAAAATGGAAGCAAAATATCTTTCTCTTGCACATGATCAGTTCTGATGAAGAAGAAATTACAGCCACAGCCCTTTGCCCTCTATTTTTGAAGATAATTGGCATGATCCTTATTTTAGGTAAAAGATGTCAGAATCTTCATATATCTCTCAAGAATTCAAGACCTGGGGCAGCTAGGTGGAACAATGGATAGAGTCAGGAGTCAGGAGTACCTGAGTTCAAATCTGACCTCAGACACTTAATAATTATGGCTGTGTGGCCTTGGGCAAGCCACTTAACCCCATTTGCCTTGCAAAAAAAAAAAATTCCAGACCTGTGGAAGATTAAAGATCAAAAAAGATGAGAAGTGAAGGGAATATCTGATGGTAATTTAGTCACCAAACATCTAATTAGTGCCTACTATAATGCAATATATTGTAATAGGTGCTGGGTATACAAATTCCTAGAAAGAAATAATCTCTACTCTCACAGAACTTATATTCTTTCAGGGGAGACAACATCTACACTTATATACAGAATGAATAAAAGTGGGATAGACATTATTATCAATAATGTAGGAAGTTCTCAAGCACACCTAAGGTACACAGCAAAAGGGATTGTATTTTTTTAAGGTTTTTAAGGTTTAAGTGTCTGAGGCCGAATTTGAACTCAGGCTCTCCTGACTCCAGGGTCAGTGTGCTATTCACTACACCACCTAGCTGCCACTGATTGTATTTCTTAATAAAAGAATGGGTTGAAGGCAAAATATCTTTCTCTTGCACATGATCAGATCTCTAACAGGACTCATAGTTTGCCTACAATAAACCCTAGACAGTATATTAATAATAAATATAAAATAGTTATTAGGGAAGGAAGGCATTAGCTGTTTGAGGAGGTTAGGAAAAGTTGGATGTTAAGTTGCCTATTGAAGAAAAAGAGGTACCCTATGAGGAAGAAGTGAAGTGGGAGAGGGAAGGGCACTGATACAATGACAGAGATGGAAAATGAAGTGTTATGTGTGAACAAGGAGAAGGTCTATTTAGCTGTGCCATGTAAAGTGGAAAAGAGAGTACTGCATAGTGTGGCTGGAAAGATAAATTGAAGTGAAGTTTAAGAAAACAGAGCTGGTTTGTTCAAATAGAAGCAGGCAGCCTAACTCCTGCACACCTGCTCTGGCAAAATAAGTACTCAATTGCACTAGGCAGAATAACGATCAAGAAACTAAAATGACTTCTTCCATCCCATAAAAATGTTTGCCAGAAGCCCCTAGGCAATGGGAAAAAGTTCCCCATCAGAAAAGCCAGCTCAATCCTAAGCAGTCAGGTAACACAGTGGCTAGAGCACTGGATCTGGAGTCAGGAGAACTTGAGTTCAAATCCAACCATAGATACTAACTAGTTGTGTGATTCTGGGCAAGTTACTTAACATCTGCCTCAGTTTTCCCAACTGTAAAACCAGAATAATTATAGGGTCTACCTACCTCCTAGGATTGTTATGAGAATAAAGTCAGATAATATTTGTAAAGCACTTAGCACAGCATTTGGCTTATGAAATGTTTGTTGTCTTCCCTTCTCTAGACAAACATGAAGACAGATCAGAGAGACGGCAGAGATGTCTGTCTGTCTGTATGTAGTGTGCAAGGCTCTTTGTCTAGAGGCAGCAAGAGCAGAAAGTTCCCACAAGAAAGCCTCAGGGTGCCTGGAAACCCATAACATGGATTTTGGAAGCCACCAGAAACCAGAGTTCACAGCAATACATTCCACACCCAGGGTCTTCAAGGTACCTAGTATTCTGTGCTGAAATGATATAGATCTCAAAAATGAGGGTGGGTTGGGGTGTTAAAAAAATATCAGTGTTCATATTATGGGTTCTCCATAGAAGGTGAACATCAGCATAAAAATCCAGGTCAAGACTAAGCAGGGCCTCCCACAACAACCAAAAATGTAGCAGGGAGAAGAAGCAGCTCTAGCACAAAGCCCCATTTTAAGAACTGAGACTGGAGAGATAAATAAACAAAGAAGAATCTGATCATTATATGGTGATGAAGTGGTAAGATTTTAATAAAGGAAAAAGGAGTAAGTATTTATTCTTCAGGACTTTATTGTCTTCAATGTACACTGAAGGATTTAGGGAAAAAAGAGAACTTGAGGCAGATTATTATTGTTCTGATAATATTAAAAGGGGAAAGAAAAGAGGAGAGGGGAATTAAAAGTATAAGAAGGAGGAAGAAGGGATGAAATGTACCTTAGCTTAAAAGTAGAGCAAAGAAGAAAACTATACAAACATGGAGAAAGGGTGAAGGAGAGTTAGTATCAGATGAACTTTGCTCTCATTGGACTTAAGGAGGGTTTACAGTACACAAATACAAAATTTGGTTTAGAAATATATTAGTTTCAATAAGAAGAGGGGTTAGGAAAGGAGAGTAAGGGGGAATGAATAGCAATAAGCAAAATAGACCAGGTTTGTAGGGTATTTTTGGAAGGAGGGATTAAAAAATAAAAAGGAAAATCAAAACCTGGAAACTAAAGGGGGACCATAAATTGTGGAATAGCAAAAGCAAATGTGATATATGAATATAATGGAATATTGTTGAACCATAAGAAATGGTGAAAAACTTTTTTTAGATGATCTAGGGAAGACTTTTATGAAATGATGCAGTAAAGTAAATAGAAGCAAGAGAATCATATATACAATAGCACAAATATGGTAAAGAAAATGTTAAAAGACTTAAGAACTCTAATCAATTCAATGACCAACAACAATTCCATAGTACTTAAGATAAAACATGTAACTTGTGTAAAACAGGTGACTGAATAAAAATGCAGAATAAGACATGCAGTTTTAGACATGGACAATTTGGGAATTTAATTTGCTTGACTATGCATAGCTGTTACAAGGAGTTCCTCCCCTTTACAAATGTGTAGGGTATGATGTGGGCATGGAATAGAGACATAATTTCTATGCAATCCCATGCCTAGCTGTGTGACCCTGGGCAAGTAGCTTAACCCATTGTCTTGCAAAAAAACTAAATAAACACCCCACCCCCAATTCCGAACAAGCATCTAGGGAAAAAAAGAGCATTTCCAGATACAAGGTAGAATATAAAAAGAGGATTGCATAGAAATTATAAGTCTCTATTCCATAGTTTCTTTCTTTTAAAAAAATTTGATAAATTTGAAAAATTTATTTTTTTATTTTTACTTTTATTCTGAACCTAACATGTACTGAACAAAAATGAGAATTGCAATATGCATAGAAAATAAAAAAGAATTGTATATGAAATGATGAAAATCTGTTATATGTAGTTTGATTTTTTAAAAGTATATAATAAATTCAACCTGTGATTTCCAAAGCTGGCCCACTTGTCTCTGTTTCTTTCTGGAGCCTTTACTATCCTCATTTGTACATTTTAAAAGAATGTTTTAATGACCCTATTTTATTTTCTTTGGGGGGGGGGCAATCCCATCAATTGTTCCCTTTCACTACCCACAACACACCCTACTTCAATGGAGACAAATGAACTTTTATCAAGGAACTAAGAGAACACAAAGTCACAGGAGTTCAAAATCAGATGAGTTTTATAGAATATAGACTTTTGTTCTTAGATTGATTTCCTGGTTCTTTTCACCTTCACCTTCACCTTGCCTGAAGTTATCCTCCATATCTTTCTGGGGCATCTTCATTTCCCATTTCTTCCTCTACCAGATTCAAGGGTGGTCCAGGGCAGGGAATGGGCAATACCTCTGACCATATCACAAAGCCTGCTCATTCAAGAGATTATTGATTAATAGTAACTTCAGGATTAAAGAAGGAAAATATCCTACTTGTTATGCACATTTTTGAATAAGTCATGATAGACAGGCATCTTACAGAATTTGGTCTTTATAGTGGCTGTTTCACCTTCTGAAGGTCCAGGATCCAGGATCTTCTGTAAACCCAGACTACTGTCGCCAACAAAATTCTCTGTATAAATTTCAATGCATGCATATCCTTTTGGAGCTATTCCCTTAGCAAATCACCAGGGGGCATACATCAAGAATGGCATTGTACTGCTTTCAGGAGAAAACTTAGCAATTAATATAATACAGTAAAATTAAGAATAAAATTATAAGATCACAAGTTTAGAACTATAATGGACCTTAAATCCCATCTAGGCCAAATTTCTCTTTTTACAGATTAGGAAACTCAGACCCAGGTGCAATGTGACAGAACAAAAGTTTAAACCTAGGTCCTCTAATTTCAAATACAGATTTTTTTTTCCTTCTGTACTATGCTAATTGCCCTTTTTTCATTTCCTCTGCTTCCCTCCCTCCTCTTCATTAACTCCAATCCCTTAATTTCGGACAGGGTGGGAGGGGAGATTTTAGTCACCAGTGTGGTTTAATGAAGAATATTATATTTGGAATCAGAAGATTTTGCTTCAGATCCTTTCTTGGACAATTACTACCCATGTGACATTAGGAAAGTAATTTCATCTCTCTGTGCCTCATTTTTCTCATTTGTAAAATGAGGGAGTTGAACTAAAAAGGTTCTAAGGTCTCTTCTAGCCAGAGGTATGCTGGTATATGTTTAATAATGAGCTTTCTAGAGCAAAATAATATCTGCATTGTTAAGCATATAGATTCCACAGTGGCTAGAGACTAGACTCTAGTCAGGATAAATCAAGCCCTGATTTATAGCATTTGTAGATTTCCCTGAGATAAATGCTCACATGGCAAATTATTGATTCTAACTTTAAATACTATGATCCTCCCTTAGAATCTTATTTGTTTGATTCTTCCTTTTCTCTTCTTTCCCTATTTAATGGCCTAGTTCTATTGCTTTTTCCAATATATTATAATCATGTTTTTTCTTATCCCCACTGCCATCCATAACTATCCAAGGCAAAGCAACTAAGGTTTTGTCCCAGAGTGTCAACCTTGGCAGGAGATTGGGGATGGGGTAGGGCTGACTGATTCTCCATCTAGGGGAAGATGGAGATGAGAATGGAAACTTATTCAGTCAGGCATTGGATAAATAGCAGAAGGCAGAGAGAAGTTCTTTTTCCAGACCAGATGTGACTCCAGATAGAAGGAAAGTGTAGTTCTCAGACATACAGCAATTTGGAATTTCCTCTGAACAGAAAGCACCTGTGGAGATAAATCTCTTTCTAGTTAAAGTTATGCTAGCACATAAATTCAAGGACTTATTCCCTTACATCTAAATTGTTGCTATAACCTTCTAATATGTCATCCTGTTTCTTGCTTCTTTTTCATTCAAAATATTCTGTATTTTCAGGTGAATTTTTCTACAGAACTGCTTTAATATCATACAGTCAAAATCCTTCAATGACTTTCCCATTTATGCTATGAAAGTGAGGTTCCTTAGTTGATCATTCAAGAATATTCATGGTTTGTCTCTGACTTTGTCCCACTTTTTCCTTGCCTCACTACTTTTCTTAGAAATCCTTAGCTTGTACCTGAATGGTTTTCCCCAAGTCCACAGTATGAATTTCAATTCTTCAAGTAACTGTGGTATTTTACAGACATTCCCTCTACCTTTAAAGATCCTAATTCCTTTATACTTAACTGTGACTGGAAATTAATGACCCAGTGACTAGTCTTCTAAGGGCTAAGTTTTTCTATAAATAGCTAACTTGTTCTTGTATGGCATATATTTATTGGACTATGCTTTCTAAGTTAACTTAGTTTTTGTCTGTAAATTTTTTTTAAATTTTATTTATAATTTATGGAATGAACCAAGAATTAAAAAAAGATTCCACAGGAAAATGGAAATCTACTATACATATATGTAAAATTATTTTATAAATATCAGTTCTTTATAGATAATGTTTTTCTTCATATGTCCTTTATATTTAATTTGAGTATTTGCAATAGTCAAAATAACTTAATTGCTTAAAGTCAATCTTAAAACAATAAGCCAAAAAGAAATGTAGTAAATTGGGAAACAATCTTTACAACTAATGATTCTGACAAAGGACTCATTTCTAAAATATACAGAGAACTGAGTCATATTTTTTTTAAAAAAAGCCATTCCCCAATTGACAAATGGTCAAAGGATATTCAAAAGGAAATTTACAGATGAGATCAAAGCAATCCATAGCCATATGAAAATTTGCTCTAAATCATTAATTATTAGATAAATGCAAATCAAAGCTTCTCTGAGGTACCACCTCATACCTCTCAGACTGGCCAATATGATCAGAAAGGATAATGATCATTGTTGGAAGGGTTGTGGGAAATCTGGGATACCATTACACTGTTGGTGGGTCTGTGAACTCATCCAACCTTTCTGGAGAGAAATTTGGAATTATGCCCAAAGGGCAACAAAAATGTGCATACCCTTTGATCCAGCAATACCACTACTGGGTCTATACCCTGAAGAGATGATGAAAATGGCTAAAAACATCATTTGTACAAAACTATTCATAACAGCCCTGTTTGTGGTGGCAAAGAATTGGAAATCAAGTAAATGTCCTTCAATTGGGGAATGGCTTAGCAAACTGTGGTATGTGTATGTCATGGAACACTATTGTTCTATTAGAAACCAGGAGGGATGGGAATTCAGGGAAGCCTGGAGGGTGTTGCATGAAGTGATGCTGAGTGAGATGAGCAGAACCAAAAAAACACTGTACACCCTATCAGCAACATGGGGGTGATGTTCGACCTTGATGGACTTGCTCGTTCCATCAGTGCAACAACCAGGGACAATTTTAGGCTCTCTGCAATGGAGAATACCCTGTGTATCCAGATAAAGAGCCGTGGAGTTTGAACAAATTTCAAGGACTATTCCCTTTAATTTAGAAAAAAAACAGAAATCTTATTGTCTGATCTTGTTATCTCTTATACTTTTTGTTTCTTCCTTAAGGATGTGATTTCTCTCTCAGCACACTCAAATTGGATCAATGGAAACAAAATAAAGACTGACCGATTGCTTTCCATGGTAAGACTGGGAGAAAAATTGTAAAACTCAAAACTCAAATAAAAAAAACCCAATAAGCCATTACTGTATTCAGTGGTTTCTGGGTTTTGCTCATTTTGCTCTTTTAATTTTTTTTCTTTTTTTGTTACTGTGAACTTGATACACATCCACAAAGATAAATATCTATACAAAGAAGAGAAAAAGGACATTGCAAAGTAAATTTCTATTGCATTTATCTTGTTTCCCTTTTAAAAATATATAATGTATTCAATGTATTGCTTATCTGTGTCTTCCTTTGAATGTCCTTCTGTTCTCTTCTTTGTACTCTTTTGAACATTTTGTGGCCAGTATTTTTCTTTTGCCTTTTTTTAGCATCACTATCACTACTGCTCCTCTCCACACCTTGTCCTATCACAATTAAAAAAAAAAACACTCTCACTTTAAAAAAAATAGCCAAATGAAATACATTCACACATTAGCCATCCCCCAAAATGCCTTTATTATTTTGCCCTCTTGTGCATTACTTCTTTGTCAGGAGGTGGGAAACATACTTTATCATCAGTCTGGAGTCATGGTTGATTGTTGCATTGGTTAGAGTTCTTAAGTCTTCAAAGTTATTTTTCTTCATAATGTTATTTATAATAATATATAATTTATATTCATAATAATAATACATAATATATTATTAATAGATATTATTATATATAATATAGCATATAACATGTAACATATAACATATATTATTAATATATAATTTATGTTTATAATAATATATAAATGTATAAATACTGCTTCTGGTTCTGTTCACTTCATTTTTCAACAGTTCACCCAAGTCTTCCTAGGGTTTTTCTAAATACTATATGTATCTTTTTTCACCTAAGTTATGACTTCCATCTTTTGTTATAGCCCTAGCACCTATCAAAGTAGACTATTAAGTCAATATGCAATTATGTTATGCAATATGGCACTGAGCTGATATAAAGAAAGACAAAAAAATCCTTACTTTCAAGGTTGTATGGAGGAGACAATATGCAAACAATTATGCACAAATAAATACACATATATACTACACACATAGTCAGATAGACTGGAGATAATAAATAGAGGGAAGGCATTGGCATTAAGGAAAGTTAAAAAAAGTTTCTTGCAAAAGGATTTTAAATGGGATTTGAAGAAAGATGAGGAGGGTGAGAGTTTCAGCCATGATAGTCAGCCAGCAAAAATGTGGAATCAGGAGATTGTTTTGTTCTATTTACAATAAAGAAGTCAGTATTACTGTGTTGCAAAGTACATAAGAGGTGGGATAAGAGGGGAGTATTATGTGAGAAGACTGGAAAGATAAAATATTATAAATGACTTTAAATGCCAAATAGGAATTTTATGTTTGATCCTGGAGGTGATAAGGAACCACTGAATATGGTTTTGTGTGAGTGTGTGTATATGTGTATGTGTGTGTGTGTTCCACTTTAAGAAGATCAACTTGGTAGCTAATGGAGGATGAACTGGAATAGGGAGAAATCTGAAACTGGGAGACCAGCCATCAGGCTATTTCAGTAGTCTAGATATGAAGTGATAAAAGCCTGTACCAGGGTGATGACAGTATCAGAGGAATATACAAAAGTTGTGAAGGTCAGATCAAAGGGACTTGTGAACAAATTGGATGTGGAAGAAGTAAAAGAGTATATGGAATCAAAGATGAAAACCTAGGTTGTGATCCTTGGGAGATGGCTGAATATTCCCTCATCAGTGATAGGAAAGTTAGGAAGGGGGCAGAGTGTGAGGAGAAATATAGTAAGTTAATTTTTGGACATGCTGAGTATGTCTATAGTACATACAATTCAATAAGAAATTAGAAATGAGAGTCTGCAGAAAAGGAGAGAAGTTCAATCTGTAGGAGTTGATGAAATCACCAAGCAAAATAGGAAAAAGAGTTGGGGGCCCAGGACCTAGTCTTGGTGGGGGGAATATAACAATGATGAAAATATAGCAAAGGAGATTGAAGGGAGAGAAGAATGTGGGTAGACCAATGTCATGAAAACCAAGAGAGAAGAAAATACATGTAGAAGAGTATGATTGACAGAGCCAAAGACTTCAAAAAGTTCAAGAAGGATAAGGATTGAAATAAGTCCAGTAAATTCTGCAATTCAGGGATCATTGATAACTGTGGAGAAAATAATTTCAGTTGAATGTTGAAACTGGAAGACAGACTATAGAATTAGAAGCAAATAGAAGAAAGGAAGTAGAAGTATCTTTTGTAGATGACCTTCTCAAGTTGAACCACAAAAAGAAAAGAGATATGGAATGCTGATTAGCAGGAATGGGCAGGTGAAATAAGGGGTTTTTTGAAGATAGGGAGACATGGGTTTTACAGAAAAGAGGAAAGGCAGCCAGAGGAAAGGGAGAAATCGAAGATAAAAAAAATAGAGTAGGGATAAGAGAAGGAACAATGTGCTGGAGAAGATAGAGTGGAGTGGGATCATTTGTACATGTAGATTTTCTTGACAAATAGAAGAACCACCTCTTTGGAACAACTGGAGTGAAGGAGAAGATAATGGTGGATGGCATCTAAATGAAGTGAGATGGGAGAAGGGTATAAGAAGGAGCTCTTGGGCAATGGTCTTAATTTTTTTCCCATGAAATATAGGCAAGATTCTTAACTGAGGAGGTAGGGGAGAGGCAACCATGGGAGATTTGAATACGGATGAAATATTTGAAAGAGCTGCTGTGGTGAGGGGAGTAATAAATTGGTTAGGGGAGTATAAAAGGCTGCATTGAGGTCCCAGTTGAGGGAGGGATCTTAATAATTGCTTAATTAATGAATAAATGCTGCTAGGGAAGATGAATCATGCTTTTCCTGTATCTTTCTAAGGACTAGTGAAATAAAGCCTTGGACATACATAAAATGGTACTTGGTGTTGATGAAATGATGATGGTATCTTCAGAAAATCCATTAACTGGAAGTATTAGAAAATTCTCAATTATGCAGTAGGAAGAAACAAGTATAGAAAGACTGCATCAGATAGATGTCAAAGTCACTTTGGAACTGAATTCCTCTTGCCAGAAGTCCATGTTAGGAGTGGAGGCTAAAATAAGGCATGGAGGCAGCTAGGTGGCACAGTGAATAGAGCACCAGCCTGGCATCAGGAGAACCTGAGTTCAAATCTGACCTCAGACACTTAATACTTACTTAGCTATGCAACCTTGGACAAGTCACTTAACCCCATTGCCTAGTATAAAAAAAAAGCCAAACAAAGAAAAATAAATAAAATAAAGCATGATTCTTCATGTGCTGCTGCATGGCTTTGATTTGTATCTTTTGTGGCAAGGTCACAGAAAACTGGGTTCTCAGGAATTCTCAAAAATGAGCTTGTCACCAAGGATTAGAAAATGAAATTGACCTTGTTGGTTAATCCAAAAAACCAAATAGAGGTTGAAAGAGTCTGGATAGGCTGGCAACTCATTTATGCCTGGACTACTTGCAAGGTCAAGCATAGATAGTCCTGAGAGACTTCCAGGAGAAAAGCAGGAACTAGGAAAAGCAATTGAATGATACTAATTCAGGAGATGGTGTTTTCCCCAAGTGAGAAAGAAGCTGAGGTCTCACTTAGGCACTAGAGGGAGCTGAGTAGCAAGAAATAATAAAGTTGAACAAACTAATAGTTCAAACATTCACTTGAAAATCTCAATGCCCAAAGAATCAGTGACAAAAAGCTAGATCTAAAATGATGTCTTCCAACCTAATGCTTTATTCATGGAGCATCTTCATTTTCATAGCTTTGGTCACTCATAGATTCATAGTTTAAAGGTTCATTAATTTTCAGTGATTTATTAAGTATTTATTGTGTTAAACATTGTACAGGGGATACAAGTAAGAGGAAAATATAATTCTACATCAACTGATCCTTATCTTCAAAGAACTGACATTCTATTGAAATTGGCAGCATATAAATAAATAGTTAATATGAGATTAGAGTAGAAGGAGGGAAAGTTTTAGTTTCTTAAAAGGAAAGGTTTTAGCTGCTGAGAGGACTTGGAAATGCTTTTTGAATAACGTAGTCAATGAAGCCAGGGATTCTAAAAGGTGCAGATCAGATAGGAGAGTATGCCAGTTATAGGGCCAATGGAAAGGCAAAGAGACAGAGATGTAGTAATGGGCACTAGGAACAGAAGTAGGATTGTAGAGCTCTTGTAGCAATAGTAGAAAGTTAAAAAACCTGGAAGGATAGGAAGAGGAAAGTTTGTCAAACAAAGGGCTTTATATTCTATCCTGGGGGCGATAGGGAGCTACAGAAGTTTACTGACTAGAGAGGGTGATCTAAGTCACCTAAGTGTTGGAAGATCACTTTGGCAGCTGCATGGTGGATTTAACAATAAACTGTTAAGGCAATGAATGATCTGAATTGAAAACTAATGTATTAATCCAAGTGAGAGGGCTTAAACCAAAATGGTAACTGTATGAGAGTAGAGAGGAGGGGGACATATATAAGGTCATCTAGTTCAGTATTCCCATTGTAAAAATGGGAGGAAAGGACTAGGAAGTGAATGACTAGTCCTATGCTATGCAAATAACTAGAAGAGATTAGGATTCAAACTCAGGTTCTTGAGTTTAAAATATAAAAGTCAGAGGGGTGGCTAAGTGGCTCAGTGGATGGAGCATCGGCCTTGGAGTCCGAACTACCTGGGTTCAAATCTGGCCTCAGACACTTAGTAATAATTACCTAGCTGTGTGGCCTTGAGCAAGCCACTTAACCCCATTTGCCTTGCAAAAAGAAAAAAAAACCTAAAAAAAATATGAGTCAGAAGGCATAGGTAATTTGGATTCTGGTAATGCTTCACACCTTAGTCAAACTAAGATTCTGACCTTTTTTTAGGAGGTAGAGGAGGTTTGGATTTGTGAGGAACTAACATAGAAACTAACAGAAAACCTCTCATTATAATAATCCCTGAATCTGATCATTTCTACCCAAATTTAAAATCCATTTGTCAGTCTGATGATGCTTGTGCACCCCTGAAGGTTTTTAAATGCATAAAATAAAATCACCACTCTCCACTCAGCAATTATCTTAAAATATATAGTTAATTTTTCCCATCCAAGCTCATGTAATCCCTAAAGTTTGCCTATGATACCCAGATTAAAACTTCAGCTCTAGAAAATGAAAGGAGTGGTCAGAGAACTTTATCCTACCAGAGCCATTTTTCTGCACTACATAGAAGTGGAACTATCAGCTAAATGGAACAAATGAAAATTTTCCCTCCCTCTCCCTCTCCCCCTCCCCCACCCCCTTCAATGGACTGCCCAAAATTTGGCCACAGAGAAGCTAGGGAAGAATGAGGATTTGATTCAAAAAACGGCAGCCTTAATTGGTCTTCCAGACCACAATGGTTATTTATAACCAATGGACTTGATGTCTTTTTCTATGATGTTGGAATTGGCAAGGTGACAGGAGCATGAGACAGAGAGCAGGGACCATGTGGCCGGCTTCCGGCTCTTTAAAAAAGTATTGAGACCAAGACCCAGGAATACTGATCCAGCAAGAGACTATTTCTTGAGATGAGCAAAGGAAGCGACAGAAAATATCAGAAGTGCGGAGTCTTAGAAAATTGCCTGGGGTTCTGAGCGGGACGCTGAATTGTTCAAAGTTCTTCACCTAGTAGTATATGCTAGAAGGAGAATTTTAACCCAACTCTTTCTGACTTCAAAACCAATTCCCAAACCGTTATGCTTGCTGTTTGTTCTTGATAGTTGTTTGCTCGGGGTGGCTAGGTGGCACAGTGGATAAAGCACTGGCCCTGGAGTCAGGAGTACCTGGGTTCAAATCCGCTCCCAGACACTTAATTACCTAGCTATGTGGCCTTGGGTAAGCCACTTAACCCCGTTTGCCTTGCAAAAACCTAAAAAAAAAATTGTTTGCTGAATTGAAGATTGGATTGGGGCCTAGGTTTATTTGGTGCTAATTCTTTTAGCTTTTCTCTCTGACCCTGCAAAAATTCCCAGGGATGCTTTTTGTTCTCCCAGGCTGTGTTTCATCTTGTAGCATCCTCAGAGCAATGAGGACCCGTACAGCCAGGCAGTTATGAGCCATAGCTTTATTAGAGCTGAAAGGATCTCAGAAACCATTTGGTCAAAACCCCTCATTTTATATAGAAAAAAACAAGGTCCAAGTTCAGAGACTATTTAAGGTCACAAGAGCATAAATGTCAGAGGTAGAATTTGTACGCAGGCTCTCTGATTTCCAGAGTTTGTGCATTTTCCATTATACCAGCTGCCTCACTATGATTTTGCTCACAGTGTAATCCTAGGGAGGGGTAGATTGGTGGAAACCTTCAATGACGCACTGCTTTGGGAAGCATTGGATTTTTTTCTAATTGAGGCTAGATTATCCACTTGTTACAAATATTGTGTTGGATTAGATTGCTTTCTTTCAGGGGGAGGAGGGAGGAAAGGGAAGAAGGGAGAAAAATGTAAAACTCAAAACCTAGCAAAAAAAAAAGATTGTTGAAAACTATTATTGCATGTAGTTGGAAAATTTAAAAAATAAATAAACCAAAAACCCCAACAAAAACAAATGTTGTATTGAAGCTTCTTGGTCATATTGGACTAGAAAGCCCTGAAGATCCCTTCCATCTTCAGAATTCTGCGAGTTGTGTAACTAGCTAATCTGTCAAATCCGTTCCACCTCTGTCTTCTCTTAGGCTATTTCTTAAATCACTCTTCTCCACCCTGGTGATGCAGTGTATAGAGAAGTGACATTGGAGTCAGGAGGATTGGAGTTTGAATCTGGTCTCAAACACTTGCCACTTACTAGCTGTGTGACCTTGGGCAAGTCACTTAAACCCTGATTGCCTCTCATCCAGGGCTATCTCCCTCACTTAAATCCAATTCACTTGCAGATCTTGATATCACCTTCCTGATGTCATGATCCTATTTGAGGATTAAGGACAAACACCACTGTTCATATCTGGCCACTGGACCCAGATAATGCTGGAGGAGAAAGTGAGGCTAGTGACTGAACACAGCAACCCCTCATCAAATCCAAAAAATCATGTGCTTGTCATAGCATCACCTCCCTGATGTTATAGTCTTCTTCGAAAATGAAGGACAAACATTATTATTTTCCACTCAGCACAGCGCAGTGTTCTGAACTCAATGGGCTCTGAAGGAAATACTAGAAAATTCTGGAAGGAAGGAAGAAAGAGAAAGAAGGAAGAAGGACAAAAGAAAGAATGAAAGAAGAAATAAAAAAGAAAGAAGAGAGAAAGAGGAAGGAAAGAAAAAGGAAGGAAGGAAGGGAGAGAAAGAAAGACAAAAGTATGAAAGAAAGTGAAAAAGAAAGAGTGAGAGAAAGAAAAAGAAAGAAAGGAAAGGAGGAAGAGAGAGAGAAAGGAAGGAAGGAAGGGAGAAAGAATGAGAGAAAAAAGGAGGGAAGGAAGGAAAGAAGCAAAGAAAAAAGGAGGAAAGGAGGAAAGAAAGAAAGAAAAAGAGAGAGAAAGAAAGATAAAGTGAATGAAAAAAGTAAAGATTATAGGTGTACTTAGGACCACCTCTGGTAATAGAGAGGGACATCATGGAACAAATCACAATTTTATTCAGATAAAGTAAGGTTAAAATAGACACCAAGGATAGGCTTCAAGGGGAAAAGTAATCAGAGTATGGCTATTTTTAAGCATATTGAGGGAAGAACACTCCTGACTAGAAATACTAAGTCCCTAAACTCTAAAACAGTTGCTTATCTGCCTTGATAAAGTAGATTTCCTCTTTGGAAGTTCTCTACATCTATGAAGTGTATCAGCTATGTATGTGAATATGTAGTTATATGTATACACACATCTACACATATGTAGAAAGTAGAGTATATGAACAATCTGAAATCATGCCTTAAATTTCTAAAACTATGTATATCCTTTGACTCAGCAAAAAGCCAAGGTTTCCCTTTGCATTCAGTGCCTTCTTCAGTCATCCTGATCTATATTTGGTCATTGAACCCAGATGTCTCAGGAGGAGAGAGAGAGAGAGACTGGTGACTTTGCATAGCCCTCTCTCACTTAAATCTAATTCACTTGTATCTCAATATCAATATCAATATCACCTTTCTGATGTCATGATCCTGTTAGAGGATGAAGTACAAACACCACTATTTGGTCTATTTCCCAAAGTAATCAGGGAAAAAGGAAAAAAATGTTTTGTTCTAAGTTATTTATAGCATTTCTCTTTGTTAAGGCAAAGAACTGGAAATTAAGGGGATAGTCATCAGTTGGAGAAAAAGTTGTGGTATATGATTGTGATGGAATGTTACTGTACTGTAAGGAATGAGCTAGTATCAACTTGTTTTAGGAGAACATAGAAAGACTTTCATGAAATAATGAAGATTATATTGAAGAGAACCAAAAGAGTATTGGATATAGCAACAGCCATATCATTTGAAAAGCAAATGTGAATAACTAATTCTGAGTTATATGAAGATTCAAATCAATCACAAAGGATCTATTGAAGGAAGAGGCTGTTTCCAGAGAAAGGACTAATAAATGGAACTTTATATTGAAAAATTTCATATATATATATATGTATATAAAATTATTGACCTTCTATGGTGCATGGTTGAGAGAGAAGGAGGAAGATAGGGAAACAACTTGGAAATCAAATGTAATTTCACACACACACATACACACATTTTAGGTCATTTGAAACATCAAACGGTCCATCTCTCTGGCTCTCATTGTTCCATATCCAGATATCAAAATAATAACAAATTTGAGCTAGTTCTGGATATGGATATTTCTAAGTATAAATCATATTGTTGAAAGAAAGATGGCAGTTATTTCAAATGATTCATGATTTTGATTAACTCATTATAGCTTAATTTTTACTTTGTTTAGATTACAACCTGATTAATGACAAGAATGCCCATAGATCATGAAGTTTTCCTGAGGGATCCCATTCTTTTTTATTTTTATTTTTATGTTTTTTTTAGTTTTTGCGAGGCAATGGGGTTAAGTGGCTTGCCCAAGGGCACACAGCTAGGTAATTATTAAATGTTTGAGGCCAGATTTGAACTCAGGTACTCCTAACTCCAGGGCTGGTGCTCTATCCATTGCACCACCTAATCACTCCCGGGATCCCATTCTTGTTACAACAATATATAGGATGCAATTCCTCCTTAGTACTCAATCTTCTCTAAACAAATGGACAGGTAGTAAGTTGATCTCTTTGACTATCTGACTGTTCTCACTGTGGTTAAAGACATAGCCCTTCTGGGATCCAGGCTGGTTGGTTTTATAAAATTTTAGGAACAAAGGAATCACAGGGGAAGGAATTTGAATCACTGAGATGATTGTTCCTTTGGCTATGGGTACCCAGCATGAGCTGGCAGTAGAGTTTCTAAAAAAGACAGGAAGTGCTGTGGTTTTTGTTTGCTACAAACATCTGGATGCAAGGAGATGGTATTGGCAGCCACAAAACAAGAGAACCCTTAAAATCAGAAGAAAACAGTCTTCCTTCCCAACTCTCTTGCCCAACCCTGATATAAGATTTTTTTTAAAGGAATAAAGAAGATGGAATCCATAGAATCTGAGAACTGGGAAGGATCATAGAAATCTAGCTCAAAATTTAGACTTTGGGAAAGTAAAAGGACAGCTATGTAAATAAAAGACATCTAAATTCACCTGGGAACAGTAGCAACAGTTTTTAGTTTGTTTTTTGAGAGGCAAATTCACTGGAAGGGTTAACTCAAGTGAGTTCCTATTGTTTCAATCCTCAAGAGGTGGAGTTTGGTCTCCTCTGTTGCGAGTAAAGGGTTAAACAACAGTTCAAAGATCTCTGAAGATTAGGAATTCCATTTGTCCAGCTCTCATAGTGGAGGAGGGGAAGAATGTCAGACTTCTTTTCTGAAGAATTTGGAAAGACAGGCATAGACTGAGAATTGGAGGGTCTATAGTCTCCCATCTATATAAATATAGTACCACTCAATTAATAGATTAACAAGCATTTCTTCAGTACCAACTTATTGGGCTAGTTATTAGAGACACAAATGAAAGAATTCTTGCTCCAAAGCAATCATAGTATCTCATAGCTTTAGGCCCAGTCACCAAAGAATAGCCCAGCTAGACCTCTCTCAGGGAGGCAGCTTAGTTAGTATAGTAGAAAGACTATTTCTACTGAAATAGGTTAGGTTTGGGGACCTTCAATAGAGATCCTCTAATTAAAGTCTTTTGGTCTCAGTATTTCTGTCTTAGCGCTATTGTTTACAACAACTACCTTCCCTTATTACATGCAACAGCAAAAAATGGAATACTTTACATTTCATGTCAGCCTTCCTAAAGAAGAGAGTTGTATTTATTCACCTCAGTCATAGAGTTTTCTTCACCTATTTTCCCCAATATCAACTAATATTTGTTCATATTAGAGACAAAGGAAGGAAGATATGATCTGTATATATTAAATTCAGGAGCAATTTGTTCATTCTCAGATATATAAATATTAAAGGAAATCTTTTTTTTTTTTTTTTACAAAAGTGACAGTACATGGGAGGACCTGCATTTGCACTGAAGTATATATACTTTGGGTACTGGAGTTTTGCTTTTTGTTGTTTAAGCTCTTTGGGGTAGGAAGCATATTCAGGATCTACATTATTAGTGTTGTGCTGGGTATGAAGCTGACTTCTATCTGCTGATTAAGTTTTAGGAGAGATTTGGTTTTTAAATTTAAATTTTTATATTTAAACTTGAGGAAATAATTGAAAATTGGGTTAAGGCTGATTTGAGTATTGTCCCAAATTCATAAACTCTTGCTCTATTTTAAATACTGTTTATACATCTCCAGATAGGTAATATGACAGTCAGATTATCCTCAATTTAAGAGGTATTTTGTTTCTTTTAATCCTTATTTTGTGCCTATAAAAGTGTTTATAAGAGAATTATAGTAGATGGGTTTTTCTTTTTCTTTTTTTTTCCAATTCAAATGATGTAAATTATTTATTTTGTGGAATTTTAAAAAGTAAAACATTCATTCTGAATTGATTCTGAGCTATTTTTGCTTTTTTCTAATGAGTATATTTATTTAAAAAACTGGAATTTAAAATTTTTATTAAGGGAACATCTTTTCATTCTGTGAGAATTAAGCCTTAATGACAAGTTTGTGACTTTGGAATTATGGGACATGGGTTCAAATCCTGTGTCTGATACTTTATTACCTGTGAGACCTTAAAAAGCTGTGTATCCTACATAGAGCTTAATTTCCTCATCTGTTAAAAAAAAAGGGGGGATTTGTATTAGATGGGCTTCTGAGGCCCTTCCTGTTATGATCTCAAGTACTTGACTTTGTTTCTGTTTTGGATAGAAACTCTGAGGGTCTTCTCCCTCCCAGGTTGGAGTATGTTTGTTTGTTTGTTTGTTTGTTTCTGTGTGTGTGTGTGTGTGTGTGTGTGTGTGTGTGTGTGTGTGTGAGACTTGGTAAAAGAAATCTTTTTTTTTTGCCATCTTTCTTACTTAGACTTAATCACTGAATGGATATTGTATCAGTCAAACTGAGATCTGTTAAAGATTTTAGCTTAAAAATTCAAAGGTCTCCTACTGCATCCAGGGCCATCTCCAGTTTTCCTGATCTATATATTGCCACTGGACCCAGATGACTCCGGAGGAGAGAGTGAGACTGGGGACTTTGCATTAGTGCAATTTCCCCACATCTTCTCTAATATTGATCATTTTCCTTTTCTGTCATATTAGCCTGTCTGAGAGGTATGATGTGGTGCCTGAGTTATTTTAATTTGCATTTCTCTAATCAATAGTGATTTAGAGAATTTTTTCATTTAACTATAGATAGCTTTAATTTCTTCATCTGAAGACTGCCTTCATATCATTTTACTATTTATCAATTGTGAAATGACTTTTATTCTTATAAATTTGATTCAGTTCTCTATGAGATCTTTATCAGAAACACTGACTGTAAAAATTGTTTCCCAGATTTCTGCTTTTAAAATTGTTATTGCAGTGATATTTAGTAATGGTGTTCTCTGATAAGTCACTTCTACCTTGGGGGGAGGAGGGAGCCTAGGATGGAAAGGAAATTCTTCCTGGAATAGTTCCTGATGCCTTAGACAGCAGGTCTTGCTACACTCCTTGCCCACTTCCCAATCCCCAGCCTCTCACATTGTGAGTGTTCCTGTTCACCCAATATTTCTCTTCTTTTTTCAATCTAGAACAAACTACACTCCTATTGTGCTGTATTTGGCTGTAGAATCCATTATTGTCAATAAACACAAGCTGAAGCAAAATAAATACATAAATAAATAAATAAATAAAATTGTTATTGCATTGTTAATTTAATGTAATCAAAAATTTTCATTTTGTACTTAATAATGCTCTATCTCTTATTTGGACATAAATTCTTCCCTTTTCCATTGATCTGACAAATAAATCATTTTTTGCTCTCCTAATTTGCTTAGGACCTCACCTTTTATGTCTAAATCATTAATCCATTTTGAACTTATCTTGGTATAAACATCAGATCATTTCAAGAGAACAATCCTACTTCCACCACCATTATCACCACCACTACCACCACTACTACTATTACTGTAGTTGCAGCAGCAGCAGCAACAGCAACAATAACAATATCCTACATATATTTGGCATTATGAAGTAGACCTCCTCCATTCCTCAAGGAGTCTCAAGAAATATAGGGAAAAGAGATTGTATCATGGAACAGCATCTCCTTTTATGTCCTAATGGAGAAGTCATGAGAATTGTAGGATGGCTATGGAAGTTAGAATCAAGTAGGATGAAGATAAAATGAGAAGATTTCTCCATCAATAAAAAAATATAAGCTAACATTGATTGAGCTTACACTGGAGGGAGAAGTTTGGAGTGTCAGGGTTGGATAAAGAATCTGGCTTAGGCAAAGAAATAGTGTCAGATATAATATAGCTAGAGAGGAGATACTCAATTAGTAAGGATAGGAGGAGCCTTGTATGACTTTCCCTAAGGAAAAATAAATTATTAAATAACATGAGGGGGCGGCTAGGTGGCGCAGTGAATAGAGCACTGGCCTTGGAGTCAGGAGTGCCTGGGTTCAAATCCAGCCTCAGACACTTAATAATTACCTAGCCGTGTGGCCTTGGGCAAACCACTTAACCCCATTGCCTTGAAAAATCTAAAAAACAAACAAATAAATAAATAACATGAGGGCTTGATTTAACCAGTACAAATCCAAAGTTTTACTACTACAGGAATGTGTGTTATGTTTTACTCATGTAGGTTCCATATATATTTTCACATGTGTTTGTCTATTTGTGGTTTGCAAGGATGCGTGAATCTTTAATTTCCTTTGTCTATCTTTCTATAAGGAAGACTTTGATTTCTACTAGACAGGGAAGCAGTCAGCTGGCACAAGAGGCTGAGCTCTCTACTACTCTCTGAGAAAGAGTAGCCAGAATTATACTTATATGAATTATATTTATTTTATAACATATCTATTACATTAGTCTGGGAAAATATATTTTAGGTTTAAATTGACCTCTAGATTATTATCCCTTTATAGGAAAGAAATCTCACAAGTCATATATATATATATATATATATATATATATATATATATATATATATATGAATACATATACATACATACATACATACATATATATGGGGTTTTTTTAGGGTTTTTTTGCAAGGCCACATGGCTAGGTAATTATTAAGTGTCTGAGGTCAGATTTGAACTCAGGTACTCCTGACTCCATTTCCGGTCACTGTGCCACCTAGATGCCCCCATATACATGCTTTTGCAAGGCAGTGGGGTTAAGTGACTTGCTCAGTACAGCTAAGTATTGTGTCTGAGGCTGGATTTGAACTTAGCTCCTCCTGACTCCAGGGGGTTCTCTATCCACTTCACCACCTAGTTTACCCCCATACACATACAGACACAGATTATATACATATACATATGCATATATAATATATATATCCAAGTTTTTATTCCATTTCCACAAATGTCAATTGCACAAAAAACACTGTGAATGGCAAATAAATTATCAGGTTGATAGCAAACAGTAAGCAGAGAAGGTATACAGATGAGGTATATCAGACAATACACAGTTAATGAGCTCATCTACTGAGAGTGTGATAAAAAAGAAGAAAGACTGGAAGAGAGATAGGGAGAGAGGGAGTGAGAGAAAGGAAAAGATATATATATATATATGTATATATATATATATATATATATATATATATATGTATATATATATATATACATATATATATATATATATATATATATATATATATATATATAGAGAGAGAGAGAGAGAGAGAGAGAGAGAGAGAGAGAGATGTTTGCTTATTCTTGGAGTCTTTTGTTTCAGGGACCTTTCCCTGAAGAGAATATGTAATTGAATTTCTTTTCTCTTAAAGCTGGAAGCCCAAAGACCAAGATCTCTCATCCCAAAATCCCAATTCCTCTAGCAGTCATGGAGAACTGAATAATCAATCTCCAGGAAAAAGTCTTAAGTAAAAGAGCATTAAACCATGTATTGTATGATCAGGGAAAGAGAATGAAGGAAAAAGAGACCTTAACTCTTCATGACTCCATAAATAAAAACAAACAAGAGAAGGAGAAAAAATAAGAGGAAAAAAAAGGAGGGAGGGAGGTTGACCTAAAGGAGGAGCAAAGTATAATAGAATGACATTTCAAGAAAATATCTAGAGGGACAATTTTGATTTAAAATTTGATTCTGCAACAGATAAACTTTTGTATTTTTCTAGAAGCAGTTCTGAGGACAATTGTCTGCTTTAGCAATGGCCTTTTATTAAAGACCACAAAAAGACCTAAACTCACTTCTCCTTTTAACTTCTCTATTTCTGTCAAAGGGACCACCATTATTCTAGTCACCTGGATTCACAATATAAGAGTCGTCCTTTATTCTTTACTCTCCTTAATCCTCATATTTTATATCAGTTGCCAAGTATGGTCACTTTCACCTCCTTGGTGTCTCTCAAGATTTGTAGTCATTCTACCTTTTCAACATCTGTCTTCTTTTCTCCTCTTTTTTACAGTCAACAACCTTCAGCATCACTTGCCAGTTCTATTATAATAGATTATAAAATAGTATAATAGGAATAGCTGAACCTGGCCTCTTCTCTATCTGATCAGTTCTCTATAGTTGACAAACTGTTATTCTCCAAACACAAGTCTGATCCTGTGAGTCTTTTGCTCAAGAAACTTCAGTAGTTCTCTATTGCCTATAGAATAATATATGATTGATTAGAATTCTAAAGACTTCATAATTTAGCCTATCATTTCTGGTCTATTTTATACTTATCTGTGAATATATTGGATCATCTTATTAGATTGTAATTTTTTAAGAGGAATGGGCAGTCTGTTTTGTATTTTTATCACTAGCATCTTGCCCAGTTCTTGGCAAAAAGTAGGTACTTCATAAACGTTTGTTTAATGATTGCTTTATTATTTATATGCAGCTTTTTCCTTCAGGTCAGGAACTATTTCCATTTTTTTTTGTCTTTGCATGCTAAACAAATGCTTCTTGAATTGAACTGAATTCTTTCATGGTTCAGTCTTTCCATCCATATTGAGCACTATCACACAAACCTGTTTTTCAAGGATTCTATAAAAAAAAATGGTCCTTTGAGTTTCTAGAGTAGTTTGCTAAGAGACATCATTTTTCACAGACTCTCCAAGTTGAAAGGAACATTCAAGACCATTAGTTCAATTCATATCTGCCTAAGAATCTGTTATTCTTGGCCAAGTAATTAATTGACTTAAGCCTAAACCTAGACAGGAATTGGTTTGGCTCCAAGAACAAAAAGTCTGATAATGCACCTGATAACTTGAGGAAGTTATGAAGACTATTCTTCTAACCCCTCCTAAACCTTGTTGGCAAGACATGTAGCTACATTCTAAGTGTAGAAGACATGCTCTATCAGTTAGATTAGAAAGGATAGAAGGGAAGAAAAAGGGAATAATATGGAAAATTATGACTAACCAACAACCAAGATGTGAACCCAAAGATGAAAAGTGTTTACATGAAATTAACTTTTGTTTGGAGATAAGGTCAGGGGGGGAATGCTTATTCATTTCAATGATTATTTAAATGAGGATAAACAATTACAAAGAAAGGAGATTCAGAATGAATGATTGAATAATATTTAATTAATATAACATCCATAAGTCATGTAGATAGGACTGTGGAATGTGATTTAAAGAATAAAATGTTGCATGTCCAGATGCTATATGCATAAGCCCATGCCCCAAATTATGTAGGTTTTATGAGCTCTCTTGGAAGGTTTGTGATGAAGATCCAAGTTGGAGGGAGAGTTGGGAAGAGGAGCAGACTCCCATTTTTAATATTCCCAACAAGTGGACACGATATCCTCCCAAAGTGGTCATTCAGTTTTTGCTTAACTCACAATCTCTTGAGACAGTCCTTTCTACTTTTCCAATAGGTTTTGCTTATAATTCTGCCCTTTGGGGACAAACAGAACAATTCTCATCTTTTTTCCATGTGACAATACTTAAAAATAACTGAAGACAGCATCATATTCTACTTCAAGTCCTCTGTGCCCTGTGCTAAATGTCCTTAGATCTTTCAACCGACTTTTGTATGGCATGGTTTCAGACCTCTCTGGAATGCTCCAATTTGTTTATGTACTCCCTAGAATATGGTGTCTCAAATTGAATACAGTACTTTAGATGGATTTGACCAATGTAGAATATAATTGTGGCTATAGCTTCCTTTCTTCTGGACATTATGTCCCTTTTAATGTAGCCTAAGATTTTATTAGGGTCTCAGAATCATCATTTTAGAGCTGGATGACACCTAATCCAATTCCCTTATTTTCTAGATAAAGAAACTGAGATCTAGAAGGGTTAAGAAACTTCTCTAAAATTACCCAGATGGTAACTTAAGTAAATAATAATAATAATAAATAATAATGTCCTTCATTCTTTTTTCTTTCTTTCTTTTTTTTTTAGATTTTTCAAGGCAATGGGGTTAAATGGCTTGCCTAAGGCCACACAGCTAGGTAATTATTAAGTGTCTGAGGCCGGATTTGAACTCAGGGACTCCTGACTCCAGGACTGGTGCTCTATCCACCGTTCCATCTAGCCGCCCCTGTTGTCTTTCATTCTTTTTTCTTTTTTATATTTAATATTATTTATTCTCATTTTGTACAAATAATGATTTTTATACATTAATAAAATATTCTTGTTTAAGAGTAAACAAAATACCCTCCCCCCCCAAAAAAATATAGACTCTCTTCAGCAATAAAGTAAAGGGGAGAGAAAAAAATTGAAATTAAAAAAATAATTGTAATAATTGTAGGTATGGCCAGGTGGTGCAATGGATGGAGCACCAGCCCTGGAGCCATGAGCACCCAAGCCCACATTTGGCCCCATACACCCAACAATCACCCAGCCATGTGACATGCAAGCCACCCCAACCCCACTTCCCTGCAAAAACCAAAAAAAAGAAAAAAAAAAAGACCCAAAACAAAATAAAATAGTAATAATAGTAGGGGCGATTGGGTGGTGGACAGAGCGTTGGCCCTTGAGCCAGGAGCACCTGGGTCCAAATCCGGCCCCAGACACCCAATGATCACCCTGCTATGAGGCCCCAGGAAGGCCACCCAGCCCCATTTGCCCTGCACCCCCTCCCAAAAATAATAATAATAATAATAATAAATGTGCTTCAGTCTTTGTTCCAACACCAACAACTCTGTCACGGGTGGATCACATTCTTTATGATAAGTCCATCACAAAAGTTACTTCCATATTTTTCCACTGTTGCCATTGCTGATCACAACTCCCTCCTTTTGTATTTCTCCACTACCATGTACTGTATTTTCTCTCTCCTTTCACTCTGACTCTGCTGTAGGATAGCTGAGTGGCAAAGCAGACAGATCCCTGGCCCTGGGGCCAAGAGGCCTCGAGCCCCCATACCACCCCTTAGGCCCAGAATCCAGCTGGCCCCATGGTCCTGGACAGGCCTTCCAATCCCAGACCCTTGCAAGAAGTAAAAAAGAAAATGGGTTATATCTGACTACTCTTCCCCCATGGCCCATCCTTTCCTCCATACTCACATCACCCCCCTTCCCCCTGTTCCCCCCCTTCTTACTCCAGATGCCTATACCCCATTGAGCATATATGCTGTTTCCTCTACTAGCCACCTCTGATGAGAGCGAAGATTCCCTCATTCCCCCTTGCCTTCCCCCCTTCCATATCATTGCAATAGCTCATTGTAATAAAGAAAAATCTTATTATATGAAATTTCTTGGCCTATTCCCCCTCTCCTTTTTCTTTCTTTCTCCCTTTACATTTCCCTATTTTCTATTGACTCCATTTTTATACCATATTTTATCTTCAAATTCAGCTTTCTCCTGTGCTTCAACTATAAAAGCTCCTTCTACCTGCTCTGTTAACTGAGAAGGTTCATATGAGCATTATCAGGAATACATGCAATTCATCATCATTAAGTCCCTCATATTTTCCCCCTCTCCTCCAATCTCTATGCTTCACCTGAGTCCTGTATTTGAAGATCAAACCTTCTGTTCGGCTCTGGCCATTCTAACAAGAACCTTTGAAATTCCCCTGGTTCATTGAAAGTCCATCTTTTTCCCTGGAAGAGGACATTCAGTTTTGCTGGGTAGTTGATTCTCGGTTGCATTCTAAGTTCTTTTGCCTTCCGGTATATTATATTCCAAGCCCTACAAACTTTTAATGTAGTTGCTGCTAAGTCCTGTATGATCCTGACTGCAGTTCCACAATATTTGAATTGTGTCCTTCTGGCTGCTTGTAATATTTTCTCTTTGACTTGGGAGTTCTGGAACTTGGCTATAATATTCCTAGGGGTTGTTTTTTTGGGATCTCTTTCTCAGGAGGATCGGTGGATTCTCTCCATTTCTATTTTGCCCTCTGCTTCTGGGATATCAGGGCAATTTTCCTGTAGTAATTCTTTGAAAATGATGTCGAGGCTCTTTTCCTGCTCATGACTTTCAGGTATTCCAATAATTTTTAAATTATCTTTTCTAAATCTGGTTTCCATTTCAGTTGTTTTTTCAATGAGATGTTTCACATTTTCTTCTAATTTTTCATTTTTTTTTGGTTTTGAAGTATTAAGTCCCGAGTTCTCGTAAATTCAGCAATCTCCCTGAGTTCTATTCTTTGTTTGAAGAATTTGTTTTCCTCAGAGAGTTTTCTTATCTCTTTTTCCATCTGGCCAATTTTTCTTTTTAAAGAATTCTTCTCCTCAATAACTTTTTGAATTGTTTTATCCATTTGACCTAACCTGGTTTTTAGCATGCTATTTTCTTCGGCATTTTTTTGGATTTCCTTGACAAAGCTGCTGACTTCATTTTCATGTTTTTCCTGCATCTTTCTCATTTCTTTTCCCAGTTTTTCTTCTAACTCCCTCATTTGGTTTTCAAAGTCTTTTTTTTTGAGCCCTGTCATAGCCTGAGCCCAATTTCTGTTTTTCTTGGAGTCTTTAGATGCAGGAGCTTGTGCTTCTTCATCTTCAGACTGAGTGTTTTGATCCTTCTTGGGCTCATATGCAAACTATTTCTCAATGGCATTCCTCTTTTTTCTCTGCTTGCTCATTTTCCCAGCCTAAGCCTGTTTTTGGGGTGCTTCCTGAATTTTTGGGACACTCCCACAAGGATCTCAGTGTGTGAAGCTCTGTCCTCCTTCCTGGTCTGTGAATGACCATATGCGCCCCCCTCTGCCATGGGGCTGAGGTTGGGGGGGCTGCTGTTCTATTTGGGGGGGCCTAGACTGCCATCAGGATCTGAATGTGGTCAGAGCCCCAGCATCCTGTTCCAGGGGCAGAGCTTTCAGTCTCTCTCTTTTCACTCCCCTCCCTAGGTTCAATGGGCTCATGCCCTGGGGGCTCCTGGTTACCCGCTCTGCCTCCTTCTCTGTTTCCTGGATCTGGGCTTTGCCACACTGCTCGCAGTGTGCCCTGAGGGCTGGACTTCACGTGCTCACTCTGGCAGAGGTCCCTGGCTGTTTCCCCAATTTGTTCCCGGTGGTGGTCCCTGGGGCATAGGTCAGGAAACTCCTAGCACCCTGGGGCTGCCTCCGGGAGGCTGAAGTTCTTTCGCTCTGGCGGGCCACCCCTCTGGTGGTCCACCCCTCCAATCCTGGGGAGCAGAGCCTTTCTGTTCTTTTCCAGGTTACCTTAAGTAGGAGAACTGCCTCACTGGGTCCCTCTGTTGGTTCTGTCTCTCGAAAATTTAGTTAGAGTCCTTAGTTTTGAAGATTTATAATAGAGCGCCTAAGACACGATCCGTTCTTGTCGCCATCTTGGCTCTGCCCTTGTCCTTCATTCTTTTTTTTTTTTGCAAGGCAAATGGGGTTAAGTGGCGTGCCCAAGGCCACACAGCTAGGCAATTACTAAGTGTCTGAGACCGGATTTGAACCCAGGTACTCCTGACTCCAGGGCTGGTGCTTTATCCACTGTGCCACCTAGCCGCCCCCCTTGTCCTTCATTCTTGAAGAAGACCATGACATCAGGGAGGTGATGCCATGACAAGCACGCTGTGCTAGATCACCAGTCTCACTTTCTCTTCCAGAGCCATCTGAGTCTAGTGGTCATATACAAATCAAGATGACTGAAGATGGCCCTGGATGCAAGGCAATTAGGGTTAAGTGACTTGCGTAAGGTCACATAGTTATTGTCAAGTGTCTGAGGTCAGGTTTGAACCTGGGTCCTTCTGACTTCAAGATCAGGCACTATCCACTGTGCCATCTAGCTTCCCCTGTGGCAGGATTTGATCCCAAGTTATATGACTCTAAATTTAACACTCTTGACACTGTACCACATTGCTTTGTAAGATTTTAACTTTTTATTGTGTAATATAATGTAAAATTTTAACTATTTTTGGCAGTTTTATGAAAAATAGAGTGAAGAAGGGAGAGGCCAGAAGCAGCTCAATTAGGAAGCTATAGTACTGTAAAGTTCAGGAAAAAAAGATGGTAAATGGATGATTGAGAAGTTAAAAGGGGACAGTTGCAAAAGATATTATGGAGGCTGAAGCAACCTGACCATATAATAATAGGAAACGCTTATTCAGAATGTGTCAAAGGTCTTCAGGCATTTTAAAAGCACTAATTTAAGCAATTTGTAGAAATTTAAGAAATTCAAGCTATTAGAGCTTAAGACTGTAGAAAATCTTTTGGGACACTATATCACTTTATAGCATGCAACATAGTTTATTTACATACATTATTTCCCTTAAACCTTACAATTACCCTACAAGGTAAACATTATTGGTATTATTATTATTTCTACATTTTATGGGCAAGGAAACTGAGTCGTAGAAAAGTTAAATGACAAGGACACACATCCAGTTTCAGAAAAGGAATTTGAATTTAGGTCGTTCTGATATACATTCCAGAATGCTATCTCATTATTGAACTCATATTCCACCAAGCTCCCCCCACCCCCACATCTTTTTTCTGATGAACTGCTCTTGTCTTAATTTATTCATCTTGTACTTGTGAAGCAAATTTTTTAAACCTAAGGGAAGGGTTTACTCTTATCCTCATCACATCTCACCTTATTAGATTTGGCTCTATTTTCTAGCTTTTTTGGATTCTGATTCTGCCATATATCAATCACTCTCAGCTTTTTATCATCTATAAATAACTTGCCATTGATGCCTTCACTCAAGTCACTAATAAATACCTTACCACAAGGCTAAAAACAGACCCGGGGAAGATGTTAGAGATTTTCTAGGACTCAACAATTAATCACTACTCTGTGGATCAGGTAATTTAAACAGTCCCAAATTTACTCATCATCATTATTGCCTAGTCCCACATTTCCCTAATATTCAGAAGAATAAATAACAAATGTTTGACTAAAGTCTAGAATGAATATGTCTATAGAGTAACATGATTCATCAATCTAGTTATTCTGTCAAAAAAGGAAATGAAGTTAGGCTGGTATGACTGATAACACTAAAGCCATCACTACTTTCTTTTCTGGAAATCACTAATTACTTCCTTTTCTAGGGTTTCCTAGAATTTTGTCAAGAGTTAAAAGCCAAATTTACTGGCCTATTGTTTAACTCTATGCTTTTCTATTTTTTAAAAATCACAACCTTTTGCCTTCCTTAACCAGTCAACAAACATTTATTAAACATACTTTTCCAAGCTCTATGTCAGGTCCTGAGCTAGAAAATAGGAATCAAAAGAGAAAAATAACCTTCTCAAAAATTTTGAATTTCATTAGAGGAAACAATATGTTCCAAATATTAGTAAATATCTGTATATACATCTATATTATATCATAACTTGGCTATATTACTAGCTAAGGGAATCAGGAAATACATCCCATAGGAGTTAACATTTGAGCTGAATTTTAAAGTGAGCTAAGAATTCTAAAAGGTTGAAATGAAAAGGGAGTTCATTCTAGGTATTGGAGAAACTTTATGCAAGATCACAGATAGAAATGAAATTGTATGGAGAAAGGGCAAATTGGATTGTCTGGTTTGACAATAGCCTGCTTTAGGGGTATAATATGTAAAAAGATTGGAAAGGGCTTTACAAGACAAACCATGAGATTTCTATTTTTATAACAGAGACAAATTAACTATTGGACCTTTGTGAGAAGGGAAAGGACGCCAATTAGAATGTTATTGCAATAGAGCAGTTAAGAGGACTTTAGGGCTTGAACTCTGGCATTAACTGAGAGTGGAAAGGAAAGGATGGTTATAGGAGATTCTGTGGAGATACAATTTACAAAATTTGGCATTTGGTTGGATATGGCAGTAGGTAAGGGACAGTGAAAATCTGAGGTTTACTTCTAGGTAGTAAACTTGAGGGAATGGAAAGATAATGATAACTTTGATAGAAATGGGAAAATTAGGAAAAGAAAAGGGTTTATTTAGGGAAAGGGGGAGGAATATATAAGCTCTTTGATAGACATGGTAAATTCAAGATCCTCACAGTTGGAAATGTTTCATAGACAGCTGATGATTCAGAAATTAGAGCTAGGACTGTTAAGTACAGATGTGGAAATTATTTGCACTGAGATGATAATGAATGAATTGATGAAATCGCAGAGCCAGAACACTAATGGAGGAGAGAGCTGAGGACAGGGCTTTGGATACAACCCCAGCTAGACATGTAGTCCTATGGCACTTCTGTTATTTCTGCTCTTTCAAAGATAACCTAGAGTGACTC
Source organism: Macrotis lagotis (assembly GCF_037893015.1). NCBI lineage: Eukaryota > Metazoa > Chordata > Mammalia > Peramelemorphia > Peramelidae > Macrotis > Macrotis lagotis. Next base: position 125,979,922 of record NC_133661.1, read on the forward strand.
AGCAATCTTTCTTCCTTTTCTTTCAGTGCCTTTGAATATATTCCATCTTGAGTTTTAGTGGAATTGATTTGAACTCCTTAATTTGAGTGTTCTCTTATTAGCATCTTACTTATCCTGAGTTTCAATTCCTTATTTTTATTTTGACCTTTTCAATTTTAAGATAATTCTTGTTAGAGAAAACAGATTTAACATGAATTAAATAGATCTGCCATCCCTTATCCAACTTGATCTGAAACAACTTTTTTTCAAATGGTCATAGATTTAGAACTAGAAGGGAATTTAGATGTCATCTAATTCAAGCCCTTTATTTTATTAGTAGGAAAGTACCAGCAATATTAAGGGACTTGTCCAAGGTCACATAGGTAGTTAGTAATAGTGTCAGGATTTGAACCAAGAACAAATGCCAAATTCAGCAGTTTTTCTACTCTATCACGCTGGCCTCTTTGAGACTCTCATTTCCATAGAATAACAATCACTGCTACAATAATTAGCATCATGCAGTGGGTTTTTAGATTTGCAAAGTATTTTATCTAGTTTATGTCAGTTATATACACAACAACCCAGGGGAGTAGATGTGGGGCACTGTTTTGAGGTACTATTATCTATATTTTACAGATAAAGGAACTAAACTGTAGATATGGTCACATATCTAATAAGTGAGAAGCAAAATTCAAATTCAAGTCATCTTGGCACAAGAACCACTTTATATTCACTGCCTATGAGTTATTTTTGTTGTCTTCCTTCTTTGCCAGCATCAATTCATCTTGAATTTTAAGTCTGACATTATTTTGACATGACCATGCCATGATTTTGTATTAATTCCTCATTATCTGATCTTGCCTCCATTCTTTTAGGCTTGTCTTTTAAAAACCTAATTTGATTAATTAATGTGCTGTGTATCCATGTTGATCTTTTCAGACAACTCATTCCCCCTCAACAGAATTGTTCCTATTTGCATATTCAGGATTTCATCCTTGAGAATTTTTCATGCCTCTTGGGTCCACTTTCCCCTTATAATTTTAGTCCAATGTACAACAATATTTACAGCAGCTATTTTTGTGATGGAAAAGAGTTGGAAATTCAGGGAATGTCCATCAACTGGGAATGACTGAACAAGTTGTGATAAATGAATCTAATGAAATAGTAATGTGCTATAAAAAATGATGAGCAAGATTTCAGAAAAACCTGGATTTACATGAACTAATGCTGAATGAAGTGAGCAGAAATAGGAGAATACTTTACATAGGAACAGCAACACTGAGCAGTAATCAACTTCGATAAACAATTCTTACAGTGATCTGTATTCTGAAAGGAATGGATGTCAAGGTCCTATGTCTATAGTTTTCAGAATTCACCGTCTTCTTAAAAAACCCTAGAACATTTGCCTCTTTGTGTTTGTGGTACTCCCTGATTAAAAAAAAAATAATCACCTACCCCCTACAATCGCATCCTAAAGTTTTTTTTCACATCTGTTGAGGCCAGACATGTTGAACTCATTTAAAGCAGCTAAAGAGCCTAGTACAGGTCTGGAGTCAGGAAGTTCTGAGTTCAAATTTGACCTCAGACACTTATCAACTATGTGGACTTGAGCAAGTCTTTTAACTCTGTTTTCCTCAGTCTCCTCACTTGCAAAATCATTTGGAAAAGGAAATGTCAAACCAAAATGGAGTCACAATAAGCCAGACACAACTGAAAAATGACTGAACAAGAATTAATAATCCCGCTATATTCTGCAAATGTTGGGCAATATCTGGAGTACTGAACTTCTTGGCAACATTTTCTAAGAGGGACATTGACAAATTAGATCATATTCAGAAGAGGATCACCAGGAGAGTGAAAGAACTGAAAGTCATGGCATACACTATTACTATTACAACTCCCACAACTACAGCTACAACACCAACTACTACTACTACTACTACTACTACTACTACTACTACTATTTACTACTACTACTACTACTTCTACTACTATTACTACTATTATTACTATTACTACTACTACTACTACTACTACTTCTGCTGCTGCTGCTGCTGCTGCTGCTGCTGCTACAGCTAACTACCACTACTACCACTACTATTACTGTTACCATCTAGCATTTATAAAATACTTTAGCGGCTAAAAGCAGTTAAGTGGCATACTGCATAGAGCACCAATTCTAGAATTAGGAAAAATTGAATTCAAATCCAACATCAGACACTTACTAGCTAGGTAATCTTGGGCAAATCACCTAATCCTGTTTGCTTTAGTTTCTCAACTGTAAAATGAAATGGAGAAGGAAATGGTAAATCACTCCATATCTCTGCCAAGAAAACCTCAGAATTGGATATGACTCAACAACAACAAATTTAGGTTTACAAAGAGCTTTATAAATAGTCTCATTTTAATTTCACAATAACTCTGGGAGGATATAATTATTTCCATTTTATAGATGAGGATACTAGGACAGACAGAATGATTTTGTTCAAGGTCATGCAGCTAGTAAATATTTGAGGCACTAGTAGAACTCAGACTTTTCTGATTCCAGGTCTTTTTGATAACATTTTTCAATCCAGTATGCTGTCTAACTGCCACATGCGGAATAATTGTAGGAACTAGAGATGTTTATCCCTGAGAAGAAACAATTAAGAGGGGACATAATAGGCATCTTCACATATTTGTGGAGTTATCATGTGGAAGGGAGATTAGAAATATTTGATAATGTTTTGGGGGATAAAAATTAGTCTGATTGATGAAAAATATAAATAGGCAGAGATGGGTTCAATTTAAGGAAGAGCTTCCTATAAATTAGAATTGTTCAATAATGTAAAGAATGTCAGATCATGACCTCCCTGTCATTGGAGGAGTTTATGAAGAAACTGGATGACCATCTTGGAGAGGTTTTAGCAGGCCTTTTGAGTAGAGGGTTATATTAGAAAACCGTCAAAATTCCTTCTAACTTTAATATTCCAGGATTTTGTGGTTTTCATCTGATTGTTCTCCCTGTGAGAGTGTATTCTAGGAACAGATAATAGATTTCCCGTTTGTACAACTATTTCATTCCTTTTCCATATATTACCAAGGCAATATAGTGGATACTGTTTTTCTCTGTAGCAATATGTGTTCTTCAGGCTGGTCATATATCCCCTTTTAACATTGCTTTTGATGTTCATTTTAAGATTTAAAAATGTTAGATAGAAGAGATCATATCTCCTGGAACACTGGGGCTCTTTTGGCTAGCTATTGTTCAGTTTTATTTAGCAAACATGACCTTGGACCTTATGGTGTCTCCTCACAAGGCACTGAATTTTCCAGTTTATATTATTGACTACTAATTAATGATAGTGTTTCTGACCTTTGTACTCATTCACTGAGGACTGGGTCATGGATCACATTCAGTCTAAACTTCAGGGCCAAGATTGTTCTGGTTCCTTGTTCCACTTCAGGAATCATATCCAAAGTTAATTTCTGGGTGATCTGCAGAAATCTTTCACGGGGATTTTCTCTCTGGGAAAAAAAAAAGACAATCTGATTTCCTCTTTAAGACAATCCTAATTCATTGAAGGGAATTCTAGAAATTTCCCAGCATTCTGGGAACCACTGGACTGGTACAAACATAGGGCTGTTGTTAGAAACCAGCTAAGAGCCTATTCTCACCTGGATTTTGACTCTGTGATTGACCCTGTTGACCTAAGCACTGACCAAGACTCTGGGCTTCAAGGAACACTAGTCATACGGACAATTTTCAGGTCTGTGTTTTGTTTTTGCCAGCACCAATGTGTATAATTATCTGATTTATTTGATCAACTAGACAGAACATAGGTCATACAAAGGTCTGTTAGAATGCCTGATTCAATATCTTCTTGCTCTCATCTTGTATCAATTTTTCTCAAAAACTGTGCAGAGAGACCCAGACAGGAAATTCCTATTTCTGACTCTGATCAGTTTTGCTGTGTGTTTTGTTATTGGTTGGACTTAGGCTGGAATTCCAGAAACTCCCAAATGGAGAGATTGGTTTCAGAGAAGTGAAACCTTCAGGAATATGAGGAAGGAGTTTGGGTTCTTTTTGGAATTAGATAGCAAGGCACAGTTTCCTTTTTAGTCCCATGTTTTTTTGAAGGACCTTTATAGTTCCAAGATAAATCATCCTCACCCTCCCTCATCTAATCTATTGTACATAATTTCAAGTACATGATGATCCCATTTGTAAAAAAAAAAAACCTTTTCCAGAACCTTTTATCTAAAGATTGAAAAGTGTTATAAAATTGTGTTTCACTTTAAAAATTTTCTGAAAAAAATTTTCAAATGAAAATTTAAATTGTTCTAGTAAGATCTTGCTATCAACAATTTTGTAAAATTATCCTTAAGTGTGACATATTTTTTAAAGTTTGGATAGTCAGGAGCAGCTAGGTGGGACAGAGTCAAGATAACCTGAGTTCAAATTTGACCTTAAATGTTTGATATTTACTAGCTGTGTGTCCTTGGGCAAGTTATTTAACTCTATTGCCATATCAAAAACAAAAAAAAAGGTGAAAAAAAAAGTTTGGGTAATCTAAGGAATTTTCTTAAAGGGGTCATAGCTTTGTATAGAGTAGAACAAATATTATCACCCCTAAATTCCAAATAAGGCAGTGGAGATCCATTTAAGAGGAAAGACTTGCTTAGTGTCATATGATGATTTGCCAATCTACATAGTCCAGGAGTCTGGATGCTAGATTGGTTAGATTGTATCTTTTATTTATATCTTGTCTTTCTGATCAATGAGTAAGCTCCCTGAGGGCAGAGAGTCTGCTTTTATGTTTCTATCTTTTGTCTATCCCTAAGACTTAAACAAAGGGTTTGGCACATAAAATTTGCTAAATAAACTCTTGGTAATTGATTGAGTTAATCGATTCAGTAAACCTCAAGCCAAAGGGAATCTGCAAGATCTAATTTGCCACTTTCATCATCATTCCCGTCTTGCTTTGTGAAACCGAAGCAGGATGAAATAAATGGCATTTACAATCCGAGTTTGAGTCTTTTTTTAGACAATCTTAGACTAGTTTTGGAACAAGGAGGAATAAGAAAGCAGAAGCCAGTAAATTCCAGAGAAGAAATTTCCTTTTCTTTTTTTTTAAAATAAAAAGTTTAAAACTATTAATTTAGTCCATCAAATAAATACAAAAGTTGATACATAAAATTATAATCTTTATTCAGTTTAAAAAATATCCTTATTAAATTTAACAAAGTAGTAAAAAAAACATTCTTTTTACTTTCATATCCTTCCTCCACCCCTTTCAACTTCTTTTTCTTCTGTCTTTTTCTACTTTGTTTTTATTTACAGAACTGCAGTCAATAGCAATTGAAAGTATCTCTGTAACTATTATTGTCTTAGAGATTGTTTCAACTCTAAAACCTTTATGGGGTTCTCAAGAGTCTTAATACTCAAGAGTTTTAAACAGTTTGAAGTTAAGACTTTAGGGACTTCCAATATTGAAAACATCCTTGAAAGCATGAACAGTAAACAGGCAAATTTTCATTACTGAAAATTACATGTCAGGTCAACCTTCACAGTTGTGGATATTAAAATTATCTAACCTACAATAGAAGAGATTGAGGCATAACTCTGAGCCAATGGCACTTTATGAAAGAGTCCATGGTCCCCTCTAATGAAATAACATCAGATCTTCCTCATGATCTGAGATGTCCACTTCTCCTGAGATCTTATTTTTATGAGCTTTGATACCCAAAGATGCAAAAAAAAAAGACCTGATAAAATACAAAATCCCATTGGTTGATAGACCCTTGATAGAGGGTCAAAAATGACATATCATCAGGGATGGGGTATCATAGATTGGGTGAAGCATGAGATATTTCCACTGAACAAGTGGTCATAAGATGGTTCAGGGGTATAAAAATAAACTGGGGGACTTTCTAAACATCAAAGTATCCCACACATACTGAGTTTGAACATGGAATTGAGTAAAACAGGATGGAGATATCTTTGTCAGCATTCTTGTGGTTGCACAAGTGAGCCTCATATCTTGGTAAACAAGTGAATATCATATTAAATTTTGAGGCATACTTTAAGAACCTATCTATCCCTATATGATTTCTATAGTATATCAAATTAATTGAAATAGCAGTCTAAAAGAACTATTTCTCAAAAATGTAGAGAATACAAATTTATTGTTTGTTGATTGTTTAGAAAAAAATTTAGATTTTTTTTTTTTATGTGACAACTGGGATGGATTTGGTAAGAGCTCAACTAATCCTCATTCTGGGGACTCCTCAAGACATAGTGCTAATTTGTGTCTTCTAGAGACAAGATGGAAAAAAGTTATTACACTTTGTGTTGCCTACAGAAAAGACTCTAGGAAGACAAGAGAAGATTAGGCAGTCTCCATCATGTTCTTTTCCTTAGTTTGTTACTCTAGAGACTTTGGGTACTCTGGTTGAGAACCAGTACCCTCTTTCCTAGTTGAGCCAAGTTATCTCACTCCCACTGGAGAGTTCCTTTATTCTGTATTATCTGGTGTATGGCCTTATATGTATATCTTCTTTGATTTTTGTTCTGCTATGATTTAAATAAATGGACTTCTCTGTCATTTGCTATGTGTATTTATAGTGGAATTTGTATTAGGTAGGGGAAGAGATCAAGCCTTGACATAGATCTTGGGGTCCTTCTTCTCAAAATGTCAAAATGATCAAAAGTTAAATAGAACCCAACTTGTCCACTAGACTAAAAATGTTTAAGGGATCTGATAGATATAATTCTAGTCTGGTATTCCCCTTTCCCTCTGAAAAGAGGAGAGTGGTGGTTTCTTGATCTCTTGTTACCCTTCTTGGCAGAAATGAAAGCCTCTTTTGGAGAAGTGTATAGGGAGAAGAGTTAAGAGATGTCTATTCTGTAAATCTTTGAACTACACACAATGATAGGCCCTCACAACATGTGTATCCTTTTTATACTTGTGGAGTCTCTACTCTTTCTTCTATTGCTACATACATACATACAAATATATTCAATATATTTACATATGTTTTTATATACACATAGTTGATTCTTCCATAGATTTCTAAATAGAAAAGTCACGAGTGGTTTAAACAGGAAAAGTCAAGAGGGCTTAAGTAGGCTTATTAAAACTCTTAGCTGTTTTCAAAGAGAATTCCCAGCCCAGAATCTAAATGGAAGAGGAATTCCAGATGGTTGGTGAGACCTTTCAGATGATCCAGTGTGTGAATTGCAATGAGTTCTGGAACATTACTGGAAATGAAATTCACAACCACTCAAAAGAATTTGGCTTACAAATACAATAGAGATAGAGAATGTCTCTTATTTTAATGATGATATGCAATTGAAGAGACATCCTATTAAACTGGTCTATGTTTAGAGGTAGCTAAGTAATGCAGTGGCTAGAGTGCCAGGTCTAGAATTAGTAAGACTCATCTTCTTGAGTTTAAATCTGGCCTCAGACACTTACCAGCTATGTGAATCTGGGCAAATCACTTAACCTCATTTGCCTCAGTTTCATCATCTGTAAAATGAGCTGGAGCATGAAATGGCAAAGCACTTCAGTACCTTTGTCAAGAAAATCTCAAATGGGATCATGAAAAGTTGAACATGACTGAAAAACAATTGAATTACATTTCAGCTCAGAGATTCTTAACCTGGGGGTATACAAACTGATTTTAAAAAATTATAACTGTATTTTAACACATTTGATTTCCTTTCTATTCTTATATATCTTATTTTTTGCATTTAAAAACATTATTTTGAGAATTACAAGAACTGCATCAGATTTCCAAGAGGTTCATAATATCAAAAAAGATGAAAATAGTCCCTGTTGCAGGCAGAGACTGGAAATAGTGAGTTAGGGACTAGAATTGCAGAGAGAAGAAGTGAATTGGGTTTCTTTGGTGAATTTAGCATGGTGATTTCCATGAGCCCAGGCAGCTTCCTGAAACAAGCATAATCCTCCACATCTTTTCTTCTGGTGATGCTATAGAATTGCAAAGCATAGACTAAGATAATCTCCAAGGAATCACAAATATGGGTGACCCAACAGGCAATAGATAAATAATAGGCACAAATAGGCTGCTGCGTGCCTACTAACAATGACTTACTTGCAAGAAAAGGTGCAAATGATATGAGCCTGGAATATATAATGGGGAAAGTTGGTAGACTGATCACATAGCAAGTTTATCCAAAGTTTGAGGTAAGCAGATAACCAAGAGCTAAATCTGAAGCCACATAATTCTAAATGTCCTAAGGAAAGTTTTCCAGGTGATATGGTAGATCTTCCAAGGAGGATTTATGAGAAGACAGTGGTTGACATGGGATCTAAAGATGTGGGTAGATTGTAATTGAAATTACTAGAGGCAATGACCAAACTGATGAGTTCATAGATCATAGTATGTGCATTAGTATATCATTTTCATCATCATCATTTCATTGTATTACTTTATATTTGTCACTTTTTGGTGGGGTATCTGTATAGATGATTTCATCAGTGTGGGGCACTCCCAGGGTCAATACTCCTCCCAAAGATGGAAGATAATAACTTATCTGTAACATGTGGTCATAACTCCTGGGTCACTGAAAGGTTAAGTGATTTGTTCAATGTCACATAATTATTATATTTTAGCGGAAGGATTTGAATCTAGGCTAGAATAATCTCTGGGCCCTACTCTGTGCTAGTTCTTGTAATTTATTTTGATATGAGAATATTCATACAATCATGACTTAGTCTAATTCAACCTCCTCATTTTACAGATGAGGAAACTGAGACAGATAAAATTGAAATGATTTTCCCAAAGTCACAGGAGTAAGTGGCATAGTCAGGATTTGAATGCAGATCTCAGAATTCTTTCCAATGCACCATTCTATTACATTGGTATATTTTTACCTTTTATAATAATGCCATTATGAATAAGACTGGGAGAAATACTTTTGTACAGATAGATCCCTCCTCCCCCCATCAATAACATCCTTAGGGTTTAGGACAAAAAGAGAGCTCACTGGTTCAAAGGATATGAACATTTTTGTAATTTTTTTGTATAATTACATATCATTTTCAAAAGATAAAACACCAATTGCTAGCTCTACTTGCAATATAATAGCTTGACAGCTTGTATGATATTTTCTATGAGATTTTCTTGGTTGTTATCAGCCAGAATTTAGTGGTCAAGGGAGGTTCTGGACAGAATGATTGCAGCTGCTAAAGTCTGAACACAGACGTGGGCAGGAACATCCTGTTGTCCTGCAGGCAATGATGGAATTGAATTCTCCAAAGACTCTAGGTCTCCACCCTGGCCTTCCCTGACAAGGTCCTTTATGATGTTCTAGAAGATTTCATTTCTCCCTGTCCTGGAAATGCATTCTGGAGACCTGGGTAATAGGCTGCTTTGATTTCAACTTTTTGAAGTTCAACAATTTCAATTTCTGAGTTGAAATCAGAAAAGAAAGGGTCAATGTCATGGACATCGGTGAGGAGGGGTACATGCAGAACTCAAAATAAATAACTGGAGAATTTGAAGAAGTCTTTTAAGGTGGAAGATGATTAAGATGAATGGAGCTCAATGTTATCAAGATGGCAAGAATTACAGGTCAGATGATAATATCCTCAATGTTTCCCATTTTCAAGCATCAAGCAAAGAAAATGCCGATGAATATATAATTGGCAAATTTTAGGTAGTTCCCTGCAATATCACAGGATCTTATCTTCTAACTAGTTTTTATTTTCCTCAAGTCAATCAATTTTTTATACCAGTGCTATCAGATTCAAATAGAAATGATCCTTATAGGCTGCATATTGACTTAGAAAATTACAAATTAGCATTATCTAAATTGTGTTACTTTTTAATTTGTTTTGTTAAACATTCCCAGTTAAATTTTTTTTAGGTTTTTTTTTTTTTTGCAAGGCAAATGGGGTTAAGTGTCTTGCCCAAGGCCACACATCTAGGTAATTATTAAGTGTCTGAGACCGGATTTGAATCCAGGTACTCCTGACTCCAGGGCCAGGTGCTTTATCCACTATGCCACCTAGCCACCCCTCCCAGTTAAATTTTAATCTGGGCCAAATTTGTGAATTTCCCTTTCTTTAGTTGATGCTACTTACTAGCCCTGCTGACCGTACTACTCTACTGACTGGTTAGTCTTCCTAAAGCACTATTTACATGTCAATGCTCCTCAAAAATCTTCAGTAGCTCCCCATTGCCTACAAGATAAAATTCCTTATCTTGGAATTCAAAGTCATTTATAAATGGTCCCAATCCAACTTTTGAATCTTATCTATTGTTTTTCATTTCTGAAAATGCTTTTTCACCATTGTACTTCCTTTTCCTCTTGCTTAGAGCACATTTTCTACGCTATTCTTGTTTAATTCAAAGATTTAGTTTAAAGTCTAGCTAGTGGTATTCTGGTAAATGTTTGACAACCAGTTCTCCAGGAAAAAAAAAAGTATTCATGACACTCTTTTAAGTCTAACCTGCCCTGTAATATTTTCTCCATTGTTTTATTAGATCTCAAAATCAACAAAACAGTAAATTAAGCCCTGTTTTGTAGTACATAAATGTGCACACTGAAAATTAAACAATAGGATCTTGTGAGCCAAAATGAGTTGACTCCAGCAGACTTCTAGTCCCAGCTCAAGTCCTATCTTAACTGTGAGGCCTTCCTGGTCTCCCCCAGTCCCAACCATCTCTTTCTCTTATGAAGTCCTAGATCATCTATAGTGATCATTGGCACTCAGTGAAAGTTTGGTTGTGTTATTATTGATCATTTCTGGCATATGTCCTTTCTCCTAAGACCTAAGACTAGATCTTAATAATTGTTTTATATTATCAATGGTTCACATAATAGATGATCCTCAATAAATGATGATACTGGGGTGGCTAGGTGGCACAGTGGATAGTGCACCAGCCCTGGAGTTAGGAGTACCTGAGTTCAAATGCAGCCTCAGACACTTAATAATTACCCAGCTTTGTGACCTTAACCCCATTTGCCTTGCAAAAACCTAAAATAATAAATAAATTAAAATAAATTTTTAAAAAATGATGATACTATTGATAATGATATATCTTGGAAAATCAAAATAAAGAGTTGGGACTATCAATCAATCAACTTGCTAATTGATTAGGGATATATATATATATATATATATATATCTGTAAATATATATATATAAACACATACAGATATATATATGCATACCTATAAACATAAATATAATACTACATATGCATGTTTAGATAGACCTATATAATATACATATACAAACATGTGTGTGTATAATGTATAATTGTGTGTGGAAAGTCATTCATCTGGGATTCATATTTAGATGATGAAGTAATGGGGACTAGGGGATTAACCTAAAGGAGAGAGTCAGAAAACTTGCATGAGAGGAATCCAGTTATGGTATTAATTGACCCTGCTGGGATTTGAGCTAACTGGCATAGGATTATTTAAATACAACTTCAGGTGTCATCATGCCAACATACCATCCCTTTTCTGGATTTCTAACTTTCCAAAGCCTCAAATCTCTTTTCTTCTCCCTAATCTTGAATGTCAGATTTTAGTTGCTTGTCATTTGGAGCTTTATTACAATTAAGATGTTTAGATTATGTATTTCTGTAAATGTTCCTTGGATCCTGGGGTTGTGGATTGGGGGATAGAGTGGCTCTGCTATTTACCATGTTACCTTGGGAAAATAAATTAATCTCACTGTGCCTCAGTTTCCTCATTTCAAAAAATGGACAATATCTGCCCTGTTTGCCTAACAGAGTTTTGAGAATAAAATAAGTACTTTGAAAAAACTTCAACCCTTTCATGGGATAGCATATCAGTTATATAAATGTAAGGTGGTGGTGGTGGTGTCATGTAAAGGAGAAACTCAGACCTAGACAAACACAATCAGTTCATCTCCAGTAACCTAATGAATCTCCGAAGGATATGAGATTAGCATCCATAACAAATTTAAGTCTTTATTCAGGAGTAGCTCTTGATAGGTCCTGGGTATGCTCTGATCTCTAGACCATACAGTGCCAAGGGAAGGTGGCACAGATTTGACCAATGATTTGGTCCAGCAGTGGATTTGGGGACCCAGAGAAAGAGGGCTTTGTTCCCTCCCTCCCCCTATGGTTGGCAGGAGCAGGGCTGCCTGGCTGTGCCTGCTTTCTCTTTCCTCTGCATAAGAGCAAAAAGGGATTCTCTGCCAAGCTCTGATGCCAGTCCTGTCCAGTTGGTATTCCTCTCCAATGAATGGCTCTCAGGCCTCCTGTTTTGTTCATGCTGAGAGATGGACAGCTGGGGAAGACCCCTGGTAGGGGGTAAAGGAAGCCTTCCCTCTCAGTGAATGTTCATTTGCTCCTCAAACTGGATTTAATTGCTACTCTGGGAAAAGACCCATTGTACCCAATCTTAAAACCAGGTCCTCTGGGAGCTTAGCAGCTATGATGCGTTAATACATGGGATGGGGGCTGCTTAGCTCTCACTAATTAGGAGTTTGTATTTGTAGTGACATTTTTTTTTAATTTATGCTTTCCTCAGCAACGGGCCTCATTTTTGGCTTCCTTATCACCCTGCTTTTCTCATTAATGGTTCAGGCAGAATAGCCACCTGTAATACCCAAGTCTGCATCCTGAACTGAACTCTTCTGCTAAGAGGCTCTACTTTTGGTGGGAGAAGATTCTCAAATCTTCTGCCTTGACCAGAAATGTAGAACTTAGGGTTGTAGGAAGAGAATTGAATCTAGAGAATCTAGAGAATAGCCATCTAGACAATAATTTAACTTTCCATATAGGAACAACTTAAAAAAAATAATTCCTTTAAAAATTAATTAAAATTAATTTTTTTATTTGTTTTTTAGGTTTTTGCAAGGCAAATGGGGTTAAGTGGCTTGCCCAAGGCCACACAGCTAGGTAATTATTAAGTGTCTGAGACCAGATTTGAACCCAGGTACTCCTGACTCCAGGGCCGGTGCTTTATCCACTATTCCACCTAGCCACTCCCTGAAATTAAATATATTTTTAAATCCCTTTGAAAATTCTAGTTATTTGCCCTATAAACTGTGAGGTATTTACTGCAGTAAATTAAAATGATCCTGATATTGAATGCCATAAGACCTAGGTTCTAGTTCCAGTTATGAAACTATTAGTTGAATGGCTTTGATGGATCCTTCACCACTCTACATCTCAGTTTCTTTACATATAAATGAAAGAATGTGATTAGATGACCTCAAAAGTCCCTTATGACTCTCTACCTATCATTGAGGAAGGGAATGAAGTACAGTGAAGAGTGTTGGGTTGGGGTCAAAGGACTTGGATAGCTCAGTCACTCACTGCCTATGAGACCTTGGAAAGTCACGTCACCTCTGTGGATCTCAGTCCCCCCACCCCACCCCCGTAAAAATGAGGGTGGTAGAATAGATGATCTTTTATATTTTAAGACAGCTGTTCTCTTATACCATGTTCTATGCTATTATGATTGAAGGAAGGAGGGAGGTGCTATGAAAAACATTGACTTTGGAGTCAAAAATCATGGGTTCAAACCCTAGTTCTGCCACCTAATTACTCATGTGACTTTGGAAAGTCATTTTCCCTCTGTGAGTCTTAGTTTCCCCCTTTGTAAAAATGAGGAAATTGGATTATGATCCTTTTTAAGTGAAATTTTATGATTCCACAATTCTCTGTCTACCTGCAGCAGCATAATCTAATGGGAGCATTGTAGTCCCAGATGGGACATTCATTTATACAGCCTATCTCATGGAACCTTTGGGTTGGAAGGGACCTCAGGGACCATCCAGTTTAACCCATTCTGCCTAAACATCCCTTTGACAACATCCCCAATGTCTATCAAAAAAAGAATACTAGTTCCCTTGACAGACTATTCTATTTTTAGATGCCTCTGAGTATTAGGGTTGTGTTAAGAAAAGGACTATATAGGGGTGGCTAGGTGGCACAGTGGATAGAGCACTGGCCCTGTAGTCAGGAGTACCTGAATTCAAATATGGCCTCAGACACCTAATAATTACTGAGTTGTGTGGCCTTGGGCAAGCCACTTAACCCCATTGCCTTGCAAAAAAAACTAAAAAAAAAAGGATTATATAAACCCTAAAGTTCTCTATCAGTGTGAGCAGTTATTATGATCATGACTTCCAAACTTCTCTCCAGTCAGACTCAATTATAGGGGAGCATGTACAATACATTCCCTACAAAGTCTAACACAGTCCCTCAATACCTACCATAGTTCTATGCAAAGAAAAGATTCAAATTAAATGACTGAAATTTTTTTAAAAATGTGTTCTAAAGATCATGATTGGAACCTGAGGGGCATGATGGAAATAGTAAATTTACAGTGAGACTACTTGGATTTGGATCTTTTCTCTCTTATTTACTATCTATGAAACTTTTTCATTTAGTTTCTCTGAATTTTCAGTTTCATGTTCTGTAAAATGAGATGATCTCTAAGATCAATTCAAATATCAGACACTAGCCATATGATCTTAAGCAAGTCAGCCTTCTGACTCAATTTTCTCATCTGTAAGATGGGTATAATTATAACTCCTCCCAAGATTGTAAACTATCTGGTATATAGTAGGTGCTTAATAAAAGTGTCTTCTTTTTTTTCCCTATTATCCCGTTACTAATTCAGTCTTGCTCTAAGGATGAATCATTTCCAGTTGGAGAAACCACAGGGTTTGTGTGCTTTGAAGCTCTCCTACTCACAAAAACAATAACAAGACCTCCTCCATCCCTTTCTTTCATTTCTCCATCAGGTTAAATCAAGTCAACTCTGCCCTCAGTTTTCAATTTTCCCTGCCCAAGGGAATTGTCTCTTTTTGGCTTATTTCCAAATCATAATATTTTTCTCTCTGATTTCATCCTTAATTATCTATTGATTTTGATTTTGATATTGATATTGTTTTATTATATATTCAGTAACTGCCAATAAAACAAATTTTCAAATAAATGTCTGTCCCACAGGACTATAGTGAACATATTCAGCTTCAAGGCAAGGGCCCCAGTCCAGTAGATCATAGGGTTTACCTTTTATACAACCCTATTTTATTTTATTTTTATTTTTTTAGGTTTTTGCAAGGCAAATGGGGTTAAGTGGCTTGCCCAGGGCCACACAGCTAGGTAATTATTAAGTGCCTGAGGTCAGATTTGAACTCAGGTACTCTTGACTCCAGGACTAGTGCTCTATCCTACAACCCTATTTTAAAAGCAAATCAAATACAAAATAAAACAATTCCAAGCTCTATCACTTGGTTTTTTAAAACATAAATACTTTCATTAAAATAATAACAAAACTTTTTTTTTGCTCTTTTGTCCTCTGAGGATCCTCTTTTCTGCTGAATACATGATCAGATTTCTTTCCTATTTTTAAGAATATTTATTTTTTGAATTCCTACTTCAGGAATCAGTTGGAGACATAAAGAAGTTCAAGACATGATTTTTGTCTTATAATCTTGCTGCCTGAAACAAAGTAAACACAATAAATTCTTGTGAAACTGAAGCAAAAAGAATTGACAATTTAATTCAGATGACATCAAATATCAGGATCATAGATTTCAAACTGGACAGGATTTTAGAAGTCATGGAGAACAATTACCTAATTTTACAGATGAGGAAATTTACTCCCAGGAAGTTATAGCTGAAAGAGACCTGACAGGTCATCTAGGACAAATCCTTCATTGTATAGAGAAGAAAAATTGAGGCCATGAAGGTTAACTGCTGCAAGGCTTTTTACTACTTAGAGATCATTTAGTTCGAATCTTGCATTTTAAAAATAAGGAAACAGAGATAAAGAGAAATGAAGAAGGTAGTTCAAGATCATGAAGATAGCTAGTAGGTGAACAGGGATTTATTTATCCAGATCCTCTGTCAACAAATCCATTATTCTTTTCATTGTCCCCTTCTAACTAAAAACCATAGGGCATACTAAACAACATGATATAAGTCCCAAAGGGTTATAGAACTTTAGAGAGGGAGGGACATGAAAAGAGAGAGGGAGGAGGAGGAGGGGAGAGGAAGAGGGGGAGAGAGACAGAGACAGAGACAGAGACAGAGAGAGACAGACAGACAGACAGACAGACAGACAGACACAGACAGACAGAGAGAAAGAGACAGAGAGGAAGAGAGAGAGAATTCTCACTTCTGCCTGGTGTAGTTAGGAAAACTCCCTAGAGTAGAAGGAATTTGAACAAGACCAATTTTCAACCATTAAGGGAAAATAAGATAGCACGTAAATTCTGTAGCTGTGGTGGAAATTAGAGGGGAATACCGGATAGATTGTTATAAACTGCTTGATAAATCATGCCTCTAAACTTTCAGGAGTCACAGTTTTGCAACTATGTAACTACTTGTTAGGAATTACTAACTATAATAACTTTGTGGCAGCCTATGCATACCAGGTTGTTATCTAGCATTTTAATTCAAGGAAGGCAGAGAACAACAGGACTAGAAGCTTCAATTAGGTCAAGGATTTAGGACTCTGTCCTTGAGCCAGGATTTGGGAGTTTCAAAAAATGACTTCTACAGACGTCATTCTCCCCTCCCCCCTTAGATAGCTATTCAATCAAACATCAATAAGATGATAACAATCTAAATTTTTAAGCATTTGATGATAATAAAGATCCATTGGGGCAGCACAGCTATCTCTGAAGGGGTATATGAATTCTGATAATGCAGGGACTGTGAAATCGAAAGATTCTGGGATTTGGGTGCTTCCCATTCTACCTTTTCTCATAAGATCCAGTCAGTTGGATTCTTTTCTAATTTGGGCCTGCTTGGGATTTCCAGAGAACTTATTCTCCCTATGAACATAGGGCCTGGCATTTAGTGGTGTACTTATTTTATAAATGTCCATTGGATTGGATTGGAATATTGGTCAGGCAGAGAGGATAGAAAAGTTTTTTCTTGATCCAGTTAAAATGGGGAAAACCAAGTTAAGGGGATTTGTTGACTCATTGTTCCAGACAGAAGAGGTTACGGTGTGTTTGTGTGTGTGTGTATGTGTAAGACTTCTTGTAAATCAGGCAAAAGTACTTAATGTCCAGAAGACCTGTCCTCTGGAGCTTGAACATCAATATTCAGAATTGAAGAATCTCTTTGTGACATTTATCCTAAATTGTACATTGAAGAACTTTTGTTATCAATTCTGTATCTGAAGCAAGAAGTGTAGTGGATGTTGTCAAGATGTTGAGTCAAGCTTTGAATGGAATCTTGCCTTGTTATGATTTCAGTGACTGATGTGATTTCTTTTATCAGTGCAAGGCCAGTACCTTCTCTGTAACTATTTAGCCATTCAGAGTTTTTGGATGAACTGAGAGAATTAGTGACTTACTTAGGGTTATTCCACCAGTATGTGTAAAAGGCAGGACTTAAACTATTCTCTCTCTCTCTCTCTCTCTCTCTCTCTCTCTCTCTCACTAGGTAACGATAATTTTCTTAGCCTAAAAATGAAATTACAAAAAGTTAGTTTTATTCATGAATTTTTATTCTCTAGTATCTTGCTGAATTGAAGGGAGGATGGTATCATCAATGATACCAACAATGAGCTTAATGAAAAAATAATATTTATAGAAATCTTACAGAGGATCATAAAATTTTGGCAGTCAAGCAATCAGGTTACACATTAGTACATAAAGGTGTCATTTCTGATTCTTTAACCCATCAATAAGGTCTGTTCTATGTCAGAACTGACAAAGATCCAATTAGTAATAGTACTACTGTTTACTCTTCTGATTTGATACCTTATGTTGTTATCAGATATAATATAAACAAATAAAACATTGGGATTTCTCCCTTTCCAAAATGTCATGAGTCTAAGAATTTATTCAGTCTGTTATAGAGATAACCAGACCAGTTTCCTGCCTTCTCAGGATGGTCTTTATTCTGATTGTTTATACAACTCACAGATGCAATTAGAGGGGGAACTAGGCTAATTTATAACGGGAGATTTATAGCTAGAGAGACATTGACCTTGTGGAGGGAAGAGGCTAACATTTCAGCCTTACAAACCTCAATTAGAGGCTTACAAAACAATTTAAAAATCAGAAATCTAGAATAAGACTTAGATTGTTTCTCTGTCTCTCTGGATTGTTGTGAGAGTAAAATTACATAATGTCCATGAAGAGTTAAAGAAATGTCCACTTTTATTTTGGAGTGTTACAACCATCTGCGCATAATTGTCATCCTGATCAGTCTTTGTATCTACAAAGACAAACAAACAAAAAGTTTCTATGTACTCTCTAGACATCTAATTGAGCATGTAGCATTACTGATGTTACAGTGGCAAGAAAGAATGTAAGCAGAGGACTAGAGCTCTAGGAAATTTTTTCAAGGTCATGGATCACAAGTGGGGGGGTGGAAGAAGTGAGATGAGGCTCTTATAAATGGTTCCTTTGGTTTCTTGTAAATGAATGTCATTTGTCTAACTCTTTGTGACCCCAGTTGGGGTTTTCTTGGCAAAGATATTGGAGTAGTTTACCATTTCCTTCTCAATTTCATTTTAAAGATTGGAAACTGAGGCAAACAGGGTTAAGCAACTTGCCCAGAGTGACATAGTTAGTAAATACCTGAGGTCAGATTTGAACTTGGATCTTCTGATCTCTAGGCCTAGCACTCTATCCAATGTTATTTACAAGGAATCAATTGTTAAGGGCAGCCAAGACTCAGGGTACAGAAATCACAGAGACACAGTTTAGTATTGACTGACAGGTTTACATTTGGTTTTTGACACAGTACATACATATATACATACATAATGCATATACCTATAATATACACATTTAATTACTTCATTGAATTTTCCACTTACAAATTATAATTCCTTTGGCTATTATCCATTCATTTTGTGAGAAGTGGCATGAAATATATGTATAATCAGAAAAGAAGATGGACTGGTCATATTGTCAGGGCAATGGATAACAGATGGATGACCCTAGGACTATATTGGTACCTTCCAAATGTTAAAACCATAGGGCAGCTCCCATATGGAAGACTTAAGGGAGAGGGACTTGGTAGAATTAGAAAGGTTGAGGTCTGTGGATTTGTTATAGTGTGTACTTTCAGGGAACATTGATAACCATGAGTCCATTCAAGTATTGGCCTTTACTTTGTGAGATAAACTATTTTTACTAACTCAGTTCTTACAGACTCATTTTTCACTGTGACATGGGAAAATTAAGGGAGGTACTCTAGTCTTAGAGCAAATCTCTGGCAGAATTAGAATAACTCATATTCTGAATCAATTGAAAGGAGAAAGCCATGAGAAAAACAAATAAAAATGTGTCTGGAAAAAAAATTGCTATTTCTCCCAGCATTATTTAGGGCAAGGAGTATAAGAAGTAGGGGAATAGAAAAAAAAATCCTAGTGTTTCTAAAAACAGTAATAGATACCTTTTCTCTTTGAATATAAAAAGCTCTGAGGAATCTTTGAGAACTCTGGAATGACAGGATTGGACATGGTGACTTCTAAGGACTCACCAATTATACTCTGATGTCCATCCTAATCTGGACCCTCCTTTTTATATCTTAAGGAAAAAATAAAATATAAGAGATAGCAAAATTGCATAATAAGATAACTCCTTAAAAAAAATTCAAGGTAATAGTCTTTGGCCTTTGTTTAAACTCCACAATTCTTTCTTTGGAAAAAGATGGTATTCTTCATCATGGATACCTTAAAAATATTCCCTGATTGTTGCGCTAATGAAATGAGCAAGTCCATTAAGATTGATCATCAACCCCATGTTGTTGTTACAGTGTACAATGTTCTGATTCTGCTTATCTCACTCAGCATTAGTTCATGCAAATATTTCCAGGGTTCTCTGAATTCCCATCCCTCCTGGTTTCTAATAGTACAATAGTGTTGATAATGTGGGCCCTCCTTTTTTTTTTAATAACAAGGGATAAGGAATAAGCTCAGCTGACACAAATCAGATAATTGGATGCAGGTTGGATATGATGATTATTACTTGCTCTCTGATCCCTGTGCATGCTATGTGTAGTACCAGGATCCATGACTTAGGACAAGCCAAGACCCCTGTGTACACCCTACCTACCCACTGCAATGAAAACACAAAACCAAAAGATAAAGATCCTTAGAATATGAGTATGCCAATGATAGTTTCCTTTCAGCTTTATTTTTATAAATACCATTCTCTCACTGTGTACTCTATTGACCACTACAAGTTGCATTTTTTTGAGTAATATACACCTGATCAATATAGAACTGATCAGTACAGTTACATTCCCTAAATATCCTGGTAAAAAGTTTGGAACAATTAGCCTCCATATCATTCATCTGTTCCTCAGTAGCCCTGGTAACATGGGAATATCCCAGCAGGAAATTCTTCAATAGCCTGGGCAAGATGTCACTCCTGATTCTAGGTCCCATAGTGCTCTATTCTCTAGACTGTACTGATACTCACTTTGACATTCTTTTATTTTATGAAATGAAAGTGGGCCCAGTGGCTATGCTGGAGGGTAGCCACACAAATAGCTTACATTTATGTAAAGCTTTGCAATTTAAAAGGTTCTTTCCTTACTTGCATAATTTCCTTCACAGGCTTTTCTCCATTTTAAATATCTCCAATCCCTTTCACTTGGTTTATCACTTTTTTCCCCCACACTGAGAAACCTAGGTCCCAATTCCAAACTTTTTTTTTTAATACATAGACCAAAGGTTCTCTATAACCTTTTCCAGGGCTGTGATCTTTTGATGGAATTTGGATTTCCTTCCAAAATGGCCTCTCTGTAGGTTGCAGTAGCCAAATGGATTTTCCAGATGTCCATCTCATCATGTTAGAAGGCCTCTGACTAAGGACCTTCAAAAATAGATTTAAAAATAAATTTCTCCCATGTTACTTTTAACTTGTCAGACCAGTTGCTCCTGTGCCTGAGGTTATGTATTCTGTTACATAGCTAATGGTTATTTTTGTAAAAATTTTGAATGCCAAATTAGGTTCTTTGATGTGCATGAATAAAATCTAATATATTGTTTTGTATTTGGTAGATATCAAATCTAAAATATCGTACAATTTGGGATTAGGAGAAATGACATGAAATGATATCTGGTACAATCCATTTATCTGTCTAGTCAGACAGTAGGTCAACAAGCATTAATGAAATGCCTACTATGTACTAGGGACTGCGCTAAGCACTGAGAATACAATGAGAGATTTAAAAAAAAAAAACCCCAAAACTAAAACCAATCCCTGCTCTTAAGGAACTCACAATCCAATGGGGAGACAGCATGCAAATAACTATGTACAAATAAAATTTAAACAGCATAAATTTGAGATTATTAACTGAGGGAAAGCACAATTATTAAAGAGGATCAGGAAAGGCTTCTTATGGAAGGCAGCATTTTGTTGTTTGTCCTTCATTTTTGAAAAAGATCTATGATATCATTGGTGATATCTTGACTTGCATATGAATCAGATTTAAGTGAGGCAGAGTGCACAAAGTCATCAGCTTCACTCTTTCTTCCACAGTCATTGAAATCTAGTGACAGTACAAACGTTGAGGTGATTTGCAAAGGCCCAGGATGCAATGCAACCTTGGTGTCTTTGATGTCTAAACTCTAAGCACTTCGTAGTGCCTCCTTTAGCCACCTTCATAGCCATAGGATTTAACTAGGGCTTCCTTCAGAAGCTAGGAATGTCAGGGAATAAAGATGATGAAGAAGAATATTCTAGGTATGAGGGATAATCAGTCAAAATTCATGGAGTCAGGAGATGCAGTGTCCTGTGAGAGAAACAGTAAGACCACTGTTACTGGATCATAGAATCTTCACAGTATGGTGTTAAGAAGACTGGAAAGGTAGAAAGGAGGTTGGCTATGAAGTTTCAGCAAACTGGAGGATTTATATTTGGATCTTGGAAGTGATAGAGAGCCATGGGAATTTGTCAAATGGGGTGAAGGCGGGGGTAACATGGTCAGAACTATGTTTTAGAAAGATCACTTTGACAGCTGAGTGGAGGATATACTCCTTCAGGCACAGACTGAGACAGTAAGACCAACAAGTAAGCTGTTGCAATAGTACAGGACTGAGATGATACATACCTGCCCCAGGATAAAGGCAGTTATCAGAAGAAATTGAGACACATATAAGACAAAATTAATAGGACTTGACACCTGATTGGAAATGAAGATGGGGCTGTAGAAGAGAGGAAGGAGGAGTTAAGAGTGCACTTAGGTTGTGAGCCTGGGTGACTGGAAGAGTGGTGACACTCTGGACAATACCAGGAAAATTAGAACATTTCCTAACAGGGCTTGAGGGTAGGATGGGGAGGAAGACAATTCAATTTTGGATGTGTCTATGGGGTATCTGGCTTGAGATGTCCAACAGGTAATTGGAGATGAGATTTTGGAGATTAAGAGAGAGGTTAGGGCTGGATAATTGTATCTGAGAATCATCAGCACAGAAATGGTAATTGAATTCATGGAAACTGATGAAGTCACCAAGGGAAATAGAATGTAGGGAGAAGAGAGGAGGGCCCAAGGTAGAGCCTTGGGACACATACATGGGCATGACCTGGATGAAGATCTGGTAAAGGAGACAGAAGTGACAGTCTGACTGGTAGGAATTGTTGAGATTGAAATTAGGACAAACTGAGGCAATAAAGCTCTGAGCATGTTTAATTTATTGGTAAGTTACCAATAAAATGGATGTTCAGTTCCTCAGCAAGTCAAAAGAACCCCAATGAGAGCTGATAAACCATTTTTAGTAGAGAAAAATAAGAAGTATCCAAAACTAGAATTCAGCACCATAAATGGAGAAAACAATATGATTGGTTACAAAGTCAGAAGCATCAAAAATGTGGTGGGTAATATGATTGACTGGAAATAGGGAATGCAGGCTTAGCAACAACCCCTCCTTCTGTCTTGTTGCCAGGAAATTCTAGATGATTTAGTCATTTAGAATAACTAGTCATTAGAATAACGAATGGTAAACAAATAATAGATTTCCTCCAGTTCTATAAGGATAGTGGTAGTATAGAGATGATGAATTTCTTTTAATTAAAGTGATTTGTAGGGAAACTAAACTTTTAAATAATCTACGAAGGAAGACAACTTTTTTTTTTAGCTTTTACAAGGCAGTGGGGTTAAGTGATTTGCCTAAGATCACACAGCTAGGTAATTATTAAATTTCTGAGGCCAGATTTGAACTCCAGGTCGTCTTGACTGCACCACCTAGCTGCCCCTGGAAGACAACTTCTGAACCTAGGAACTTCAGGACTTAATTCAAAGACAAAGAAACTTGATTTAGGCAGTTAGACAAAATGTCCGCAGAGATACTGAATAGACTCAAGTACAAAATAGAATCAATTTTAATTTGTTCAGAATTTTGACCTTATTTTCCAAATCTCTAAAATGAGACCATTGAAGTATATGATGGCCAAACTTTCTTCCAATGTTAATAAATATTCAATTCAATAAGCATTTATTAAGCACCTATTATATGCAAGGTGTTGTGCAAAACAGCTGTGTGATCCAGACACTAAAAACAGTCCCAGTTCTTAAGGAGCATATCTACTACTAGGAATACAATATTGCATAGATAGATAAATGTCATGAGAAGGGAAAGAGCATTGACAAGCAGGAGATAAAGAATGACCCAAGAGAACCTGTTGGCAAGCCACAGAGGAAACTGTGCTTTAAGGGTAACTTGGCTTTTTTTCACCATCTGCCTTCCACTCCCCATATTCCATTGACTTCTTAGGGGTTTAGGGGGAATTTATATATCTCTAAGTGCTACTTTTAGTATATATATATATATATATATATATATATATATATATATATATATATATATATATATATATGTATGTATACATATATATATACTAAAATATACTATAAATATATATATAAAAGTGTATATATACACTTTTAGTATATCTTACTCAGTATGCACTTTATATTGATTCAGTGCATGTTGAGTATTCAGAAATGTTTTATCAAAGTCTAGTTTGATCCTAGATTTCCTCATCTCTTTAACTGTCCCCCCCCCCAAATCTCCAAGTAGAAGTTGACTCCTATGCTGTAGGTGGGTGCCTACCTTAAGTGACTGTTATCCTATGGTAACTCTGGTGGGCCAAGTCATGTGCTGGACTATAGACCTTTTTTCAATTTTATATATCTTTGTGAGTAGATTCCAGGTGTTTCTGTTCCTTTTCCTTCCTCCCCCTTTTGTGCTATCTGGGAACCCTCCATTCTCTGCCTCCCCCATTCTATATTTTAGAGGAAATTAGATAAATTAAAAATAACACTATTAATTAACCAAATAAATAAAAGTTACTTGTTGAGCATAGAGTATTGTTATTTGAGGACATAGAGAAATTATGACATAAAATTTGTATGTCATATAAGGCAAGACCAACAATAGAAAACTCAAGATAGCATTTAAATAATTGCTGGATTGTATATAGAATGAAAATTGTAGAAAGGAAAAGATAATAAGGGAAGCAGGAAAAATACAGGTCTAGTGGGCAGCTAGGTGCTGCAGTGGATAGAGCACTGGCCCTGGAGTCAGGAGTACCTGAGTTCAAATCCAGCCTCAGTCACTTAATAATTATCTAGCTATGTGGCCTTGGGCAAGCCAGTTAACCCCATTGCCTTGTCAAAAAAAAAATCTAAAAAAAAAAAAAGAAAAAATAGGTCTAGATCATTACAGGGAAAGTGAAATCAAGCCTAACTAAATAGTTAATTGACATGGATCCCAGTTGAAAAATCTTTTAAATCAAGGAAACACATATTTGAAAAGCAAAATCTTTAGCCCTTGCTCACTGCATCTGGGACAAAAAAAGATGCTGTTTGGTCATGAGTTTATATATTTGCTTGTGGATTAATATGTGTACTGTCAGAGTATGATTTTTGGATGAGTAATGCTGCATTTGTGGTATTAGAGAGTCTATGCTTGTATGTTAAAGCTCATAGGATGAATGCTTTCATTTATACTAGAAGAGGTTGGGAGCAGGGAGAAAGGAAGAATTCAGTTTGATTCAATTCAATAAAAATGTGTTAACATTTGAAAGTAGAGCAACTGGAAGGTCTCAGTTTCTTTCCTTTCCTGTGCAGTTGGTTAAACTTAAAATAGAATCTTGGAGTTGAAAGAGATCTTAGTAAATCTCCTACCCAATGTAAGGATTTCCTCTACAATATCCTTGATGGAGAGGGTACCATCTAGCTTCTACTCAAATGCTTCCAGGGATGAGAAATTCAGTACCTCAAATAGAATTTCATTTCATTCTTGTGAGTAAGTTTTTCCTTATATTGAGTTAAAACTTATCTCCCTGGATTTTAACTCATTACTAGAACTACACCAAAGAAGTCAAATCCCTCTTGTAGCCAGGACTTCTTTAAATATTGAACAATCCTTGTGTCCCTTCTCTCTAAAGTATTTTATTCTGTAAGTTGAACCTACAATTCAGTTTCTTCATTCCTTACTTGACATGATTTCTGGAACCTTTGTCACTTTAGTCATGATTCGCTACACATGTTTGAATTTCTTAATATCCCTCTTAAAAGTAAGGTGCTTGAATCAGAATTCAGTATTTCAGATGTAGTCTGGTTTGTGCAGAGAGGGATCATGAGATTAGAACTGAAAGGGACTTTAGTGAGGATTTAATTTGATTCATTTTGTAGATGAAGGAAATGAGGTCCAGTTTAAGGCATTCACCCAAATGGTTGGTGAATAGTGGGTCTGGAACTCAAAGCCAAGTTCTTTGACTCAAAAGTCCACTATAGTACCAGCTATCAGAGATTTGACTATATGCTTCCTAACATTCCTTCTAACTTCAAATCCTATGATTGATACTATAACCTGGACACTGTACAGTGAGTTTCAAAATTCTTATTGCAGTTTTAAAGTTTTAGTAGATTAAATCATGCAAATTCAATTATAATCAGTTCTATAGGAAGGGAAAAGAACTGGGATCTTCTTTTAAACATTAAGAAATTTGGGTTGAATTGATTCTCTTTCCTCTCAATTCTTTCTAATATTAAGGAAAGCATTCATCACATGAACTTATAGCATTCAAGCACAGTCTCTCAAACACTTCAAATACATAACTACTTACCTAAAGCTGACAAATAATAAGAAGGCATCTAATAATGCAATCAGAGATTTCAATTACTTCTTTATACTTGTGGGGAAATAGATCAACCTCCTTTGCTATTTGGAAGGAGACTGACCTCTTTTGGAGGAGGGTATCTTTGTCATTTTGTTGGTTTATATTATATTTCAGGTTCACTTAAAAAAACTCAGTTAAAGAAACATATACAATACTTTATTGATGCCTTTATATATCATAATCATTTCCTACTCCTATCCCCTATTAAACCATTTCTTATGAAAAGAAGAGGTGGTGTTGTTATTGCATCAAGTCTAATTCTTCATGACCCCACTGAGGATTTTCTTGGTAAAGATACTGGAATGGTTTACCATTTCCTTCTCCTGCTTATTTTACAGATGAGAAAACTGAGATAAACAGGGTTAAGTGACTCTCCCAAAGTAGCACAGCTGGTAAGTCCCTGAGGCCAGATTTGAACTCAGGAATGTGAGTATTCTTTTTTTAAAGTTTTTGCAAGGCAATGGGGTTAAGTGGCTTGCCCAAAGCCACACAGCTAGGTAATTATTAAGTGTCTGAGGCTGGATTTGAACTCAGGTACTCCTGACTCCAGGGCCAGTGCTCTATCCACTGTGCCACCCAGCCACCTTGAATGTGAGTATTCTTGACCCCAGGCCCAGCACTCTTACTACTGTTCCACCTATCCTCCCTTAAAAAAGAGACGAGTAAAAATATCCAATATAGAAACCTTGTCTGGCAACTATCTAATATTCCGTCCATGCATTCCTGGACCAGGCAATTGCAACATTTAGTAGATTCATCTCCTTTTCTCAAGTATCTTCCCACTCCATCTATCCTCCACTCAACTGTCAAATTGATTTTTCTAAAGCATAGATCTGACTATACTGCCCCCACCTCACATCATTCAATAAATTCCTTTCACCCCCTATTACTTCCTGGATCCAGTTACAAAACCCTCCATTTGGCTAACAAAAGCCTTCATAGCCGGCCTCCTTTCTACCTTTCTGATCTTCTTAACACCACACTCTGAAGATTCTGATCTTGTGACACTGATCTCCTTGCTGTTCCTGCCACAGAATATTTCTCTTCTTACTCTATGCAATTTCATTAGCCATCCTTCATATCTGAAATACTCTTCCACTTCCTCTTTACTTTCTGGACACCCTGGTTTCCTTTATGCCCAGCTATAATCTTATTTCTACAAGAAGTCTTTTCTTATCCCGAATATCTCCAATTTATCCTTTATATACATACATACATACATACATACATATACACACACATGTGTGTGTGTGTTTAATAAATAGATGTGTGCTCTGCCAGACTGTGAGATCAGGGACTTCTTGGCTTTGTTTTGTTTTGTCTTTCTTTGCATCCCCAATATTTAGCACAAATAGGTGTTTAATAAATGCACTTGTTAATTTGATTTTTTCAGCCAGATCTTCTACCCCTTGTATTTGTTTAAGTGCCGTTTTGGAACTAAAAGCAGAACTTTATATTTATTGCTGTTAAATTTCACCTTGCTAGTTGAATCAGTATTTCAGTTTATGAGATCTTTAGGAATCTTAATTCCAGCTAAGCCCCCAGCTCTGTATTTTCCACAAATATGATAAGATTGATGTATGACTTCTTCCAAGTGTGATAAAAACTATCAGTCCTGAGTCAAGAACAGAGGTTCTGCCTCCTCTCTTCTTTCTGCAGTTATCTGCAGTCTATAAGACCTAGTTTAAGTCCCATGTATTCTGGGAAGTCTTCTCTGATCATTCCCAGCCTATAGAGTAATCTCTAATTTTTATACCCCTCATTGCCATTGATTCACTCTCTTATATTGTGAACTTGGCTTCTCAGTGAGATTGTACACTCCTTTGGAACTAATAGTGTCTTGTACATAGGAAGCATTCAGTAATTCTCTAACTATAGAGAAATAGTTAAATGAAATAATAAGCCATTGTAGAAAATGGGGGCAAAATCTCCCCCCCCCCCCCGTTTTAGCAAGTCAATGGGGTTAAGTGACTTAATCAAGGTCACACAACTAGGTAATTATTAAATTTCTGAGGCCACACTTGAACTCAGGTTCTGCTGACCCCAGGGCCGGTGTTCTATCCACTGTGCTCCCTAGCTGCCCTGGGTACAATATTTTTAAACTGAATTTGAGAAAACTCCTGATTGGCCACACTCATTATCCAAGGAGCCCCCTCTTTGGAGGGTTTGCACGTTCTTTTCACAATCTGCATTCTCTTCAGGACCCTCCTAGCAAGAACCTCGCTTTTGATTCATACCCAGAACTTGTCATCAGCAAAAAGGGGGTGCTTGTCCATAATTGGAATAGCAGATGATCTTGGTCCCAAGGGGTGCCGGACTGCAGTTCTGGACTTGGAGAACAACTTTTCTTCCCGCGGCCAGGGCCTCCCAGACTGACTGGCCCTCATCGCTCACGACCCTCTCTGCTCCCGGAGCCAGGGGTGCTTAGCTCAGCAGGAGCTGCCCAAGTGGGGCGTGCCCCCACCCTGCCCCCACGGCAGCAGTCTGTCCAGCCTCTCCATCTGGCTGAGCCCATCCTAGAAGCTCCCTCCAGCCATTGGTCCACCCAGGGAGGAGGCGGGACCGGGGGCCCTATAATATTCAGGCTTAGCGTTCAGCAGGGGAGGGAGTAGCTGGTTGACTGACTCATTCTGTGGCTCCCGTCCCCGGAGAAGAAGTCAAAACACAAACAGGCTTCAAGAGCTTGCAGAGTCAGCCCAGCGGGGCCACAGCGCACAAGCCCAGGCAAGAGTTGCCCTCGCAGCTCCTGGTAGATAGCATGAAGGGCCCCAGACTCCTCCAGACTCTTTGGAGACTCTTGTTCTCCCTGTCTGTGGTCTCGGCTGCCTCTGGTGAGTTGGATTGCTCTCTTCCAATCTTCCCTCTGGACTGGGAAATGTTCTGAACTTTGGGATAGTTTGGAGACTTTCAAAGAAAATAGTTGCTACTTGGGGAGTGGGGGTGGGGGGTGGGGGGGCAGAGGGTGGGGTTCTTTCTTGGCTGCTGATTTTTTATCCCGGCTGCTTTCTAGCTAGGACGGTTTTCCCGGCCGCCCTCCTTCACCTTAGTATCTTATCCAGAGAGGAAGGAGAGATTGAGGCGGTGCAGTGGCCCTGGGTTAGCTTTCCTGTCTTAATTTTTATTATGAGATGAGATGAGCCGAGTAATTTCTATTTCTTAAGAAAAGAGTGACTCAGACTGGGGATATTTCAGCTCTGCCCCAGGTTTTCCATCTCCCCATCCAGAACTCAGGACAGAGATGAATCTGTTGTGATGTGGGCGCAGTCAAGCGGGGCATGATCCAGGGACTTGGCAGAGCAAGGGGTGAAGCCCATGGTGAGGGAGGGGGATTCCGAGCTGAGACTAGAAAGAGTGAGCTCCTGGATAGGGGGCTAGCCCAGGAAGCTCACATTCTGATTTGCTTCCTTGGTGTTCCTGAGCAATCCCTCTCTTCGGAATCTCAGCAGTGTTAAACATGATTTTCTTAGGCTAAAAATGAAATAACAAAGTTTTATAAACGAAGTTTTATTCTCTAGGATCTTACCACAGACCTATGGGTGGATGGCATTCTAACAAATGCCAACCATGATACAGAATTCTGGGGGTATTTTATATAGAAAAGACAAAGAATAATAAAAAACTGAGTTAAGTTACCAATGAGATTAAACATAGATGACTTGGCTTTACATTACGATCCTCTCATATCTTGTAATATTTGCTTAAAATTCCTATTGACAAGAACCCCACTTACACTGGAGAGTAAATGTTTACAAATAACAATAGGATTGCTCTCTCCTTGTCCAAGATGACTCTTACCTTGGTGCTATCACTGAGATGAACAGATAGTATTGACATTTGGAATGTAGGAAACAGGCCTTACATGGCAGACTGACATTTTTATACACTGAAATTTATAACTATTAGTTAAATTCTAAGAGACCAATTTTTGATCAGGAATATATACATCAGAAATATTAATTCCAAATTAAAGAATATCAGATTGTCATCAGCCTCCACTGCCAAAAGGGTAAGTTGTTTAGTCCCACCACTGCTGAGCTGTCTTAGGAGGTGTGAGTGAGGCTTCTTTTCCGCATCCTTTTTTTTTTTTTTGTGCTGCTCCATTCCCATGGTTCCCCAACAGGTACTGCCCTTCTGCCATGCTGATACAACGAATCAGCCAAAAATGGTTTTACTCCGATGGCTTATAGAGATCAATCCATTGTTTGGGAAAGATGTACATGGGGAGATGAAGAATTGGAGAGCTGGAGGAGGAAGGGGAGTTCCAATCAGCCAAATTTCTGAGTGAAAGATGATGAGATAGCCAAATAATGATAATAAAGGCTCTAAAATTTTCAATGTGTCTTACATATCTTTTCTCATTTGATCCTGTTGATAACTTGTGAAAAGAGTGCTATTTATCACTCCCATTTTTCAGATGAGGAAAACAAGTCTGAGAAACTGTAGCTGGTCCAGTATACCTGCTATTAGCCACAGCTAGCAAATGGCCAAGATTGGAATCCAATTCAGAACTTACTAGCTCCAAGACTCAAGTCAATATGCCAAGCTGCTTTCCAGTGATATAGGAAGGAGCTGAGTCTGGCTTCCAGCCAGCCTTGTCTAGGTTATGAGAAGATCTCACGCTTTAGTCCACAGGGCCTAGAGAATAGCAACATTAAGGAAGCACAGGATGTTCCAATACTTGTGAAAAATTTCTTAGGACAGATTTGGGTGTGGGGGAGGAGAGGAAGTACTAGACTGGAATTTTTGTTCTTCTCTGTTGGTCCCCCAGTAAGATAAACATCTGAATTGAGGAGCTCTTGGCCTTAGCATCTATTCTTTAACAATTTAGTTTAAATATCTGATCCTGAAAAATAAATCAAGAAGTCAGGAATCTCTGAGACTTTGAGCTAAATATTTAAAGTATGTTCATGTATTCAAGACCTGGAAAGGAACTTAAGAGATCATCTAATCTAATTTTCTCATTTTATAAACAAGGTATATAGAAATGAATTGCCTTGCCCAAAGTCATACAGCTTGTTAGTGAGGCTTCTCTGTCACTCAAAAGAGGAAAGATGAAAAATCTCAAACAAGACGTGATTCTTTCCCATAGTGTAAGGAGAAAGAGCATCTGCTGTGGAATGTCCCTCCTCCTCTTTGTCTGGAAGGAGGTCAGATCATATACATTCTTTATTTCCTTCTCAGCTATATGGTTCAGGTGCACACAAATCTTTTCCTTTCACTTTCATTACCTTACTAATAAAAACCTCTGCCCTGGGGCTAAGGAACTTGAGTAGCATTTGAGATTGGTTTGGCTGCACTTCCTTGGTATAAACAGTAAGGCTCTTTGGTCACCCTACTAGTCTCTTTATAGTCTAACTCATCTGCTGCAGACTCAACCCTCTGGAGGGTCAGGAAATGGGACTAACCTGCTATTTAAAGAACAATGACTAATAGCTTGTTAAAAGTTGACTGAAGCTTAGTGCTCTGTAAGTTGGATCTGGCAAAGTTCTATTCCTCCTCTGCTCCAGGGACAGGCCCTCTCTCTCTGGGATCTCTGAAAATATGGGGGAGTCTACCAACCTTGGATGGAGTGAATTTGGAAACTGGGCCTGTAAAGTTGTAGAATGTTACAGCTAGAAGCATTCTTAAAAATTATCTAGTCCAAATGTTCCTTTTACAGTTGAGGAAACTCAGACCTAGGGAAGAGAAGAACCTGGTTTCAAGCCATTTAGCAAACTAAGGCTTCTTATTGCTAAGTCACAGTTTTGAATCCAACTCCAATACAAATTTTCCCAGTTCTCCTAGGTAAATTCATGTAATCAGCCTCAAAGCAATACTTTATGAGTTTATGACATGCTAAAAAGTAGTCATCAGGTAATTCTTTACCTGGTAGGCACCTTGAGATAGTAACTTGTAGGTGAAGAGCAAAGGGAAAATCTGCCAATAATAGTCTGGGCTATTGGGAATTGCAGGAGCAGGAAACAGATTTCATAGTGGGGTCTTGTTTCAAAACCACTTTTTTAGGAAGTTGTTTCTTTTTTTTCCTTTTTTTTAGTTTTTTTTTTTTTTTTTTTGCAAGGCAGACGGGGTTAAGTGGCTTGCCCAAGGCCACACAGCTAGGTAATTATTAAGTGTCTGAGACCTGATTTGAACCCAAGTACTCCTGATTCCAGCTCCGGTGCTTTATCCACTGCACCACGCTGCCCCAGGAAGTTGTTTCTTAATAGCCAATTTTCATTCCAGGTGAGGATTGTGATTCCAGCCTGTGTCTGAATGGAGGTACTTGCCTGAATGGAAGTGAGAGTTCCACTTTCTACTGCCTCTGTCCTGATGGATTCACTGGGCAGAACTGCAATGAGACTGAACAAGGTATCCTGCCAGGGGTTGAGTGACTGATTTTTTCATGAAGTCATACCCAGCTTTGGGATTTTGAGAGGGCAGGACAACTTCCTCAGATGACCCAATCATTCTATCATAGATTGTAAGCTCCTTAAGGGCACAGGCTGTCTTTTGCTTCTTTAGGACATAGCCATGGTTGTTGCATATAGATACTTAATGAATAGTAAATGATTGATTTTGGGTCAGGCTCATTTGTAACCTCTACTTGTTGTATCTACCTCATTCTTTCCCTCAAGTCACATTAACATATCCTGTTGACTTTGTCTAACTCTCAATCAGGGCTTTTTCCTAATGGACTGGGGGATGCTTTAGTTCTCTTTTCTGGACCAGGTCCTGAGATACTTGAGGTGGTGATAGAGAATTTTCTTAAGAGAAGTGTGCTTTTATTTCTATTTCTTCAGTCCACCGACTGTCCCCCAGATCCTGCCTAATCACTGGATGTTTCCTGGTTTCACTTTTAGGACCCTGTACTCCCAATCCTTGCCAGAACAATGGCCAATGCCGAGTGGTGACTGAGTCTCGTCGAGGAGATGTCTTTGCCCAGTATGTCTGTGACTGCCCTGAAGAATATGAGGGTCCTCATTGTCAGAGAAAAACAAATTCCAGTGAGTATCATTTGGGTTATTGGAAGAGGAGTAAAAAGGAACAAAGGTAATTTTAGGTAATGGTGAAGATGCTGATCCCTTCATGGGTGGATTCTGGGTAAGTCTTTTAGGGAGATAACAGGGACTTGTTAGATTTAGCCTGAGGCTGGCAGTAGCAGAGAGAGGGGCCATGTTGATAAATTTTTATAAAGTCTGACATGACAGGCACTAGCACTAGGAATACAAAGAAAGATAAAAACAGTCTTTGTCCTAAAGAAGCTTCCAGTCTAATGGGGGAGACAACATGGAAACAATTACGTATCTTTTTACAGTTAAATCAGAGATAATCTCAGAAGGAAGGTTCCAGTATTGGGCTGGGGTGGGAAAGCCAGGATACAGAAAAGATGACAGGAAGCATTCACAGTGACACATTTTAGATATTTAAAAGGCTTTCCCAACATCTAGTTAGTTCACCCATTCTTTGGGTGACTTAGTGGTTGAGTTTCTTTATTTAACCAGGTTTCCCATTCAATTAAGTCTTTTCTCTTAGAGGTAATTCTCCCATAGGCTTACTTACTATCTCTGGGCAGCAGGCCTCCTGTGCCCAGGTGAGTTGCCGTGGAGAAACATGAGGTCATTGGAAGCTCTGTATAGGTCACTTCTAGAAGGAGATGACTTTGATGTAGGCCTAGGCCAAAACATCAAAATAGATCTAATTATTTTGAACTTTTCCACTGGAAGCAAGAATGAAAACAAATGCTAAACCTTGCTGGCTCCACAGGGACCATAAAGCTCCAGGCTTGGGGCCCAGAGTAGGAAGTTGTGACATCCTGGTCATGGGAACATGATAAGGAGTGAATAAGACTAGGGAAAGCAAATTGCAATTAAATTTTCTAAATATTCTGTCTCTAATGAATTCTTCACACTTAAATACCTTTTCCCATCATTGATAGTGTTGGGATAGAGAGTAATTTTATCTTTGACTAAAGTCAGACCCTGTTGATGAGAACAGTTATCTCCATAACCTGCTTTCTCTCCTACCTTAGTAAAACTATTTCTACTTGAAAGTCTTGCAACTTTAGCCCAGGGATTCGATCCTCCTTCAGAGCCAGCTGATTGATACCAATCCTAGAGATAATATAGAGTCCAAAATATACCTTGTATTTCTTTCTTTGTGGGTACTGAAGAGATATCACTGGCCTTCTGTGGACCAGTATCTCCTCAGCATCTCCAAAGAAAGAAATCCTCTTCAGTAAAATGACTACACAGAGAAAACAATATGAAAAACTCCATTGTCCTTCCTATGGGGAGAAGGAAGTCTATGGAGTGTTGATCAAGAGTTGAGACTTTTCTAGTCTGACTTGGTAGAAGATCCATAGAAGTCCTGGAAACTCTTACAGAAGAAAATTTCACTGATTTTTTTTTTTTTTTTGTCAAAGACTATTGACTGAGGCTAAAAAGGGGCCCCGGATTTGGAGACTTGGGTTCAAATTTCCCTTTTTCTATTTACTGCCCATGTGAACTGGATTTGGACATGGGTTGAAATCTTGCCTCTGCTTATTGGTTTTATGACCTTTGGTATGTCACTTACCTTCTAGCCCGAAATTGAAAAATTAGTGACTTACAGTAATTGACCTCTAAGGTTCCACCAATCTCTAAATCTTGTGATTCTATTCAGGATGTCAGTTGATAGAGAAGAAGACTGGCTTCTGATTACCATTGTCTTCTGCTCTGTGAAAGATGTGATAGGAGTAGAATATATTCCGTGGATATCTCTGGAAACTTCCCAGAGGAAGTGGTTTTGGAGGAAGCACTTAGAGATAGTGAATAGAAAGCTTGCTGCATAGGCAGTGACTTGTAACATCCCAGGGGAAGTTCCTCGGCAGTCCTCATTTTCCTTTCTCCTTTTTTCTGATGTGTATTTTTTGGGGTAGGCTAAAACATATGTACAGCTGTGTCCCTCTAGGGTCCTCCATGAAAAATCTAGGCATTCTTTCTTGACAGCTAAGGAGGCAAAAATAGTACCATGGAAAGAATACTAGATCTGGAATCAGAGGATGTGAGTTCTAATCTTAGCTGTGACATTTATGATTTCTGTGACATTGGGAAAATCCGTCATCCCCTCTGAGCTCCAGTTCCTCATCTGGAAAAATAGGGAAATTAGACATAGTAGCCTCTTCTGAGCTGCTTCTGGTTCTAAATCTGTAATGCTATGAATCACCAACTTCTAGACTCTAATCAGTCAACTGTTTAGGATACAATGAGGTAAATAAAGTATTATCTTTTTTAAAAATATACATATTTTTCATTCTAGGAGATACTCATAGCTCTTATTCCCACTTATAAGTGATGAGGCAGTTCCACATCATTGTAGATCCAGAATATGGTGAGCCTTGAGGTTTATTTTGGGAATCAAAGTTCCTATGTTAGC
The DNA here is from genome assembly GCF_037893015.1 of Macrotis lagotis. Taxonomy (NCBI): domain Eukaryota; kingdom Metazoa; phylum Chordata; class Mammalia; order Peramelemorphia; family Peramelidae; genus Macrotis; species Macrotis lagotis. Next base: position 126,015,417 of record NC_133661.1, read on the forward strand.
TTGGAACACATCTCACCTTTGGGGATATAGAACAGAGAATATTGTACTAATATTCTTCCCATTGTTAATTTGTTTTTTTCTGATCTAGGTGAGGCCTAATATGGAAAGTTCTAAGGCATGAAAGATAGCAAAACTTTTGTCACAGTCCATTATAATGGAAAATGATAAATGTAAATTTGTTTTCAAACTATTTAATATTACATGTTCATAAACATCTAATGAATCTTTTCTTCAAAGTTCCCAGTTATCAACCAGTTTAAATTGGGTTCTTGAAATGAGAGAAAGTCAATAAGATGAACTTGAAAGTGTGTTTCTAATTGGTAGAGGGGTTAGCCATGTGGTACAATGATAGAGTTCCAGACTTGAAAATAGGAAGACTCCTCTTTCTGAGTTCTAATTCTGCCTCAAACACTCATTATGGGATCCTGGGTAAATCACTTTACCTTACTTGCTTCAATTTCCTCATCTGTAAAATGAGTTGGAGAAGGAAATGGCAAACTATTCCCATATCTTTGATAAGAAAACCCCAAAGAGGGTCACAAAGAGTCAGATGCAATTGTGATAACTGAATAAATCAATGGAATAGGACCCCTTTCTGATAGGAAGTAGAGCTGAGTCAATTCTGTTCTCTTCCCCTAACCCATCTATTCCTGAGCAGTGAATGAGTGCAACAGACAGCCTTGCAAGAACGGTGGCACCTGTCTTGACCAGGAAGAAGGCTATACCTGCATGTGTCCTTCCCTGTTCATGGGAAAAACTTGCCAGTCCCGTAAGTGCTTGACTGGCATTGCTCTCTTTTGTCCCAACTATTTTTTCCTGTCTTATAGTCTTAAACTTTTCTTTATCCTGAAGGAAGAATGAAGTGATTCTGAAATCTAGAAAGCAATCTGAATTCAGATAGAATAGGAATGTGTGTGGGGGGGTGATTGTGAATAAACTGAATCAAAATTATGTGTCTTCATTTTCTCAAATTTTTTTCTTCTTTTTGACTTTCACAGCTCCCTGCCCATTATTTTTCTAATATTATGCTTCCATATTGGAATGCTTTCTCCTCAGCATTCCTGATGAATCTGTTTTCACTTCAAATCTATAATACCTCCCCTGAGTCCTCCAGGAAGTCTCATCTAATTATTTCCACTCAACCTTGATTGGTTATGCCATTTATTTGGTGTCTTGTCTTTAACTTAAAAATTAATTTGCACTATTTTATATGTTTTTACATTGTCTTATATATGTGTGTGTCATCTCCCTATTTTGATTATACTATATATTCTTTGAGAGTAGGTCAGGGAAAATGTTTCTTGTTCTTAATATGTTGTTCCATTGAATTCCTTGGGGTTGACCCCTGATTGATTGTTTGTTTGTTTTTCTCACCCCAGCTTGCAAAATGCCATTGGGAATGGAAGGAGGTGCCATTGCTGATTACCAGATTTCAGCCTCATCTGTGTATTACAGCTTTCTGGGGATGCAGCGTTGGGGGCCAGAATTGGCTCGGCTCAATGCCAAAGGGATTGTCAATGCCTGGACTGCCAGTAACTATGATAAGAACCCCTGGATACAGGTGCTGTGGAATATCAAGGGCTCCTGGGTAGTCATTAAGTGGACATTGGGAACCCAATACTAGGGTTGAGGGAAAGAAGTTTGGAGGTAGCATTCATGAGTCAAAAGGCTAAAAGTAGAAGTTAGGAGTTTTTAGTCATTCCTTCTCCCTGCATATTTAGGAGACTATTAATAGATGTTTCCTTCTTGAGAGTCTAAGCCAGGACTTTCTTTCTACAAGTTGGGGGGGGGAGATGTTTGCATAATGAATTCAAGGAACATCTATTAACCATCTAATATCTACAAGGTCCTTAGCTTAGAGCTAGTTATACATATATGAAATTGGATCTAGGGAATGCTTTTAAGGATCTAGCAACCCAATTTGGGGAATGGGGAAAGTTGGAATAAGATGTATTTACAAAGACTTTTCTTTGATACAAGGCAGAATGGAGGTAAAAGAAGGATCCAACATGAACAAGTAGAAATAGGAGGAAGAAGAAATTTTTGGACTGTGTATGTTTAGTAAAATCAGAGAGGACTTCATAGGAGGTGACACCTAAATTTGAGCTCAATAAAAAGAGAGGAATTTTAGCAGGATAGGACCATTCCAGGTCTAGAACATTAAGAGTGAAGGTGTTAATAAGACAGAATTCTGGAAAATAATGGGAATGACAAATAGATCACTTTGACTAGAATATAGACTATATCAAAGGAATAATGTGAAATAAAGCAGAAAATGTAGATTGGGGTCAGATTGTGGAGGTCTTTGAATATTAGGAAAAGAAGTTTCTACTTTCCTTGGTAAGCAATAAGGAACCATTGAAAGGTGTGTGTGTGTGTGTGTGTGTGTGTGTGTGTGTGTGTGTGTGTGTTTGTGTGTGTGTGTATGTGTAGAGAAATGGCATTAGGAAAAATGAACAAATAATACAGAAGATGAATTGGAGAAGGGATAGATTGAAGTTGGAAAGACTACTCCAAGGGAGAAGGAATTAGAGTAATAGTGATGGGAGAAAAAGGAAGGAACAGATGTTAGAAAAGCTATGGGAACAGGATTGATAGGATTTGACCACTGACTGAATGTGGGGAATAAGGTAGAATAAGAAATCTGATGTTTTTGAATTTGAGTCTTGGGATAATGGTAGTGCCAACCACAGAAATGGAGACATTAAAAGGAGCAACAGGAGGTATTCAAGGTGGAGGGGGGGAAAGATGATTAGTTTTGAGTCAAAACTAGACTAATCATATTTATATTGACTTAAATTAAACAATGAATAGCTTATTGCTAGAGGTTTGGTGACAGATCAGGGTGGAGATAGGCTTCTTTACTGAAGTGGTAACAGCTCTGAGGACTGGATTGGATTATCATGTAGAATATTGAAAAGATGACCAAAGGTAAAAACTTCAGAAGACATTCATGTTTGAGAATTGAGTTGAAGATGAAGGCACATTTAAGGAGACATGAAGGGAATTAGAGATGCAGGAATTCAACCATGACAATATAGTATCATGAATTCCAAAAAAGGAAGATATCAAGAAGGGGTCACAAGCAATGAGAAATATTATAATGAGGTAAAGGAGGATAAAGACTTCAAGACCATCAACTTGGGAGATAAGAAGGTGACTAGTGACCGTGGAGTACTTTCTGTGCAGTGTACTGGACAGGGTACTTTCTGTGTAGTTTTAGGATGGTGCCAAATCAGAAGGGATGGAGAAATGGGTGAATCATAAGGAAGTAGTGGCTGTTAATGTTAACTAGTTTTTCTTGAACTTCTGTAGCGAAAAGGAGAAGAATTGTAGGATTATGTAGAGGGCAGAAGGGCAAAGGAAAAGAATGTTTTGATTTTAGACTGAACATATGAATAGTCTATATAGATAGACTTCAGGGAATGCACATAGATGAAAGATGGAATGTTAGCTTGAGGAAATGACTAGCAAACAATGTATCTGGAATATAGCATGGGTGCAAGATTGTCAAATGAAATAGTCTTGGAAAGGCAAGTGGGAGTCAAATTATGGAAAACTGAAAACTGTGTTTATCTTTTATCTTAGAGGTAATAGGGACTCATAAACTGGAGGTTCTAAGGCTTTTTTGGATTGGGGAGTGACATGTTCAGACCTATTGTAGTTTGGGAAGGTTATGGCTTAATATTTTCAGTAAAGTAGCAGACAATGCTATGTACTTAGCATAAAAGGTGATATGGTAGATCTGTGGACTGAAAGACTAAGTTGAAGATTTGGATCACCAGGATGAACAGTGTGAGAATCATTAAAAGATTTCTAAAAGGACTGTGTAGTAGCACTAGCAATTAGAGCCTGATTGAGGCAAGATAGCAAATAATTTCTTGATTTCTTCTGTCATTGTTTAGGAGTAAGATGAAAGAGAAAGATTGTAGAAATTACTCAGTGTTTAGGCCTAGCAAGTGGAAGTGGTGGGAAATTTAAGTGTGGAAGAGAATATATGATTGACCTGGTTGATAGTAAGGGAGGAAAGTGAGACCAAAATAGGTTTGATGAACTGGCACAATAAGTCAGAATTCTGGATTCTAATGCAATTAGATGATTCATTTCAACAAATAAAATTTGACAAATTGTTTACTCACTTTGTATAAATAACTTTACAAGGTGATAGGAGAAGTTCAGAAAGTAGAATTCCTGCCTTCATAAAATTCACAGTCTGGTTGAATTTTGAAAGATATATCTTTATATATGTATATGTATATATGTGTGTATGTATGTATGTATGTATGTTTATACATATAAACTGAAGGATAAACTAATACAAAAGTGGATTTGAGAGGAATAGAAAAGTGCTCCTTTATGATATAGGGGCTAGTGGATGAGGAAAGATTCTCACAGACTTGGACTATCCATGAAGGCCTTGTGAGTGACAGCTAAGTTGAGCTTTAAAAGATGAGTAGGGGCAACTAGGTGGCACAGTAGATAGAGCACCGGCCCTGGAGTGAGGAGGACCTTGAGTTCAAATCCGGCCTCAGACACTTAATAATTACCTAGCTGTGTGACCTCGGGCAAGTCACTTAGCCCTTTTGCCTTGAAAAAACAATAACAACCAAAAAAGAGGAGTAGAAATGATGTGACAGATAGGGGAAGGAGGCTATTAATGGCTTAGGGAACTATTGAGCAAACTATGGAGGTTGGAATGAGAAAGCTGTGGAAATAGAACAGTTAATAAAGAATAGTTAATTTTGACAGCCTTAGATGATATGTGTGTGTGGAATGGGAGTGATATGGCTGTGGCTAGAAAGGTAGGGTGGTACCATATTGTGAAGGGTCTTGAAGCTATGCAGAAATTTGAACTTAAAAAGTTATCTAATACTAGGGAACAACTGAAGATTTTTGAGCATAAGAGAGACATGACTAGATCTATGAATACCAAAATTAGTTTGGCAGTAAGAAAAAGAATAGATAAGTGTGAAGGAGATGAACAATAAAATCAAGGAGACTTATTAGGAAGTTATCACAATGTTCCATAGCCCGCTATTTGGCACAGTGAATAGAACATTGGGTTTGGAATCAGAAAGATTTATCTTTATGAGTTTAAATACAGCCTCAGATACTTACTAGGTAATTGACTCTGGCAAATCACTTAACCTCGTTTGCCTCAGTTTCCTCAACCATAAAATGAGTTGGAGAAGGAAATGGGAAATTACTCTACTATCTTTGCCAAGAAAACCCTAAATAGGATTAAAAAGAGTTAGATGCCATTAAATAACAGCAGTTCCAATGAAAGTCTGTAGAAGGGTGGTGATAATAGGAATAGAGAGGAAGGAACAGCTGCAAAAGATATTTTAAAGGTAGACTCACCAGGACTTGGTGGATATTTAGGGAGAAATTATATGGAGCGATTACAGTGGTGGGTCTGGCACTAAGAAAAAAGGTCAAGGGCTGAAGTTATAGAAGTCATGTGTATAAATATGATAGCTAAAGCTGTGAGAGTGAATGAGATTACCAAGAGATAAGAGGACCAAGAACTGTATCTTGGAAGATTTCCTGTTTTCAGGAATCAGGAACAGGCACTATCAAATAAAAGGAAACAGAGAAGTATAGGAAAGATCAGGAAAATATAACTTTGGGGTCTGAAACTAGTTTGGAAAGAATAAAGGAGAGATTAGGTGTTGAGGGAGTTTGAGACCTTATATGTAGAGTTTTTTTTTAAGTTTAGAAGAAAAGGGAAAGATAGGATTGCATCTGGGATAGGATGAAGGGTTAAGGTAAGACTATTTTAAAATATTTGTAGGCAGATGACAATGAGCCAGTGGAGAGGCAGAGATTGAAAATGTATGAGACATGCATAACCTATATCAGATTGCTTGCTGTCTTGGGGAGGGGAAAGAGAAAACAATTTGGAACTCAAAATCTTATAAAACAGAATGTTGAAAAGTATCTTTACATATGTTTGAAAAAAGTATATTATTTATGAAAAATAGAAATGTGTGAAAGAGAAGGGACAATTACTGGAGTAAGGGTCTTAGAGGAGGTGGGAGGGGACAAGATCAAGGCCATAGTAGACAGGAGACAAGAGAGGATGGGTAATGATGCTGGGAAGATTTGAGAGGGCTGTTATCTCAATGTCCTTATTGAAGTAGGAGGGAGGTTATCTGCACAGGAATATTGTTTGGGGTTGAGGATAGAGGGGAAAGATTTGGAAAAATTGCTGTGGAGAGTGAATTTAGGGAGAGCCCCACTGAGGTTATGCCATAAATCTGTAGTAGGTAAAACAACCAGTTACTATCATGACCTTTGCCTAGCAACACTCAGTATTCTGGAAATAGAAACAGAGAAGTTATACTAATGGAAGTTATTTGGGCTTGAGTTTGAGTGACAGGTTGGGGGTAGGTGGGGGGTGATGGTGAGGCATTCTAGGGAAGTGGTTAGTGAATCATCAAAATGAAAGGCTGAATTTGGAGGCATGTGAAACCAGACTTATGGAAAGATTAAGAGATAAGGGATGAGTCAAGGGAGCAGTGGTCAAGGTGAGGGTAAGGCAAGTTTATTGTGAATCAATGGAAGTGGAAGGATAGGAGATTATGTTTGGGGATTTCAGGGTTCATAATCTTGAATCTGCACCAACTTTAAGTGATATTGAGATCTAAGGTGTGAGTCACTTCTCTGAATATCTAAGATAGAACAGAGATGGGGCCTAGGAGTTCAAGGAACTGGGTTCTGGAGTGAGAACGATCACCAATGTAAGTGTTAAAGTCTAAGTGGATGAAAAGAGAGGAATAGGATGTAGACTTCAAGTTATGTACTGAATTCATTGAAGAATGTGAGTCCTAGAGGTCTGTAGAGGTAACACTTGGGGTTGATCCTACAAGGCATTTGGGGGCAAATGTCCAGAAGCTATATAGGGAACAGGCTTCAGACAGTAGATTTTATATGGAGAGCTTGAAAAATCTTGCAAACTGAGGTTACTCAGCAGTCAAGTTGGGTGGAGGGTAGGGAAAGAAGAGCTGGAAGGCCAATATATGAGGGGTCTGTTCTGCTGGGGTATTTTACCTGATTTGTAAGTATTTTTATGGAAGAACTTAGTTGCATCATTGCCTGGCTTACTTGAGAGATTCCATTGCAGCAGAGGATAGCATGAGAGGACATGCCAAAAAACAGGGTGTTAGGCAAGAAAGACCTTCACTGAAAACTCCTATGAAATGCAGAATCCTTTGCTCTGTCCTTAGGTAAACCTTTTGCGGAAGATGAGGATAACTGGAATCATGACACAGGGTGCCAGCCGGACGGGCAGTTCTGAATATCTAAGAACTTTCAAAGTGTCATATAGCAATGATGGGCACATCTTTAAATTCATTCAGGAGCCCACCCACTTCAGGGACCAGGTAAGAAACGACCAGGGCTGGAACAAGAGATGGGGACACTGCTATGGAAGGAAGAAAGACATGTTAGATTGAGGAGTGGTGGTTATTAGTTGTGGGACTATCAATATGAAGGTGATGGTTTTGGGGTTTGGGGTTTTGATGCCTCACTCAATGAGGCACAAGTTGCATAAACAACTCCTGAAGGAGGAGGAGGAGAACACAAGATAAACAGGTGTTTAAAAGTTGATCAGTTAGGGGAGCCTGGAGTTCAAATGTTTTATAGGGCACATCTTTAAGATGTTCTATTCCCCCAGAAACTATTTTGAAAATATTTTGTATTTAATTTTCTATGTACTTGGTAGTCCCTTCCAATGGAATATAAGCTTCTTCATGACAGGGACTATTTTACTTTTGTAATTATATCCTTAGCATCTAGAACAATGTATGAAAGAGACATGAGTACTTGATAACATTTGAGAAGGCTCTGAAATATCCATGATCATCTCTTAAATGTATATCTGAGTTGTGCTTACAGTCTGGGAATTAACACCTAAACTGCCACAACTATTGGAACAATTGGGGGATGTGTGTGTGTGTGTGTGTGTGTGTGTGTGTGTGTGTGTGTATGTGTGTGCATGTGTAAGGGTCTATACCAATGGAGAAATAGCTTGGCAGTTCCAGCAAAGTGCAATGCACAGGATAATGAATAGTAATATCAGAACTGTTGTGGGGGCCAGACCTTAGATGTAATTCACAATTCATATACTCTAGAAATTATCTTTCTTAGGAATATCTCTGGCATGTCTTTTAATTTAATTTTTTGGCAAGGCAATGGTGTTAAGTGACTTGCCCAAGGTCACTTAGATAATTATTAAGTATCTGAGGCTGGATTTGAACTCGGTTCCTCCTGACTCCAGAGCTTGTGCTCTAACCGTGTCACCTAGCTGCCCCTAACCTTGTATTTCTTGCATTCCAGGTCTTTATAGGGAATGTAGACAATAATGGCCTGAAGACCAATATTTTTGATCCACCTCTGGTGACCCAGTTTGTGAGGATCATGCCTGTGGTCTGCCGTAGAGCCTGTACCCTCCGGTTTGAGCTTTTTGGTTGTGAGCTGTCAGGTGAGTCACTGGGGGTGGGGAGGTGGGGTGTGAGAGCTGGGAAAGCAAAGTAGGTTGTTAGGTTACTTCCCTTTTTCCCCCTAAGGGGTGCTAAAAGAATTATAGGAAGACCTGTAGCCTATTGGGCAGATGTCTGTGAAGAGTTTATAGAAAGATATGAAGTAGAAAAGCACTGGAAAAGAAAGTATGGGGGATTGCTATTCATATCATTGGAGGAAGTAATATGAAAGAGCCAATCCACTGACATATTTATAAGTAGAATTATTCTGGATCAGGCAGAAACTTTGGGTGACAGGCATGGCCATGGTGATGCTCAACTCTTAGGACCACCAATAAAATATGCAGCTGATGACACAATGGCTAGAACACTGAACCCAGAGTCAGAGAGACCTGAGTTCAAATGTGATCTCAGATTCTTATTAGCTGTGACCTTGGATAAGTCACTTAACCTAGTTTGCCTCAGTTTCCTCAAAGACTAGGACACAACTAAAACAGATGAATAAGAGTGAGACCTAGAGATGCTTACTCTAAGGGTCAGGAGTGTGATGTACATCCAAGGAATTGACAGCCTACTGACAGTCCACGTGAGACCAGGAATCTTGAATTTCTTTAGTTCAATTTTTTTTCCTCTCTCATGAAAACAAACAGAGGGTTAAGTTGCAAGTGGAAATCTAGAATGCCTACTCTAAAGCCAATGAAGATGCAACAGTTTGAATGTACCCTTGTCTTCTGTTTTTCCCATATCTCTGTTCTGGTTCACTATGATTCCATCTTATAGGATTCATCTGCTTTTGGGATGTGACAGAGTTGCTAAATCCTTACCCTTCTACCTCTTTTCTGGAAAGATGGGTGTAGATTTTTAAGGGATTGAAGTGTGCAATTCATTTTATTTTGATGTATTTGTAGTGGAACAAATACATATTCTGGAGGGGAAATCACAGAATCTTAGAGCTGGAAAAGACTATATAAGTCATCTAGTCTAGTGGTCCTCAACCTTTTTGGTCCCAGGACCCTTTTGTAATTTTTAAAAATCATTGAGTATCTCAAAGAGCTTATATCTTTTGGTATTTACCATACTGGAAATTAAAACTGATAAAATTTTAATATTTTTTCTACTTACATTTTAAAAATATAATTTTTAACATTCATTTAAAAAAATTTTGAGTTCTAAATTCTCTCTCCTTCCCTTTCCTCACTCTTCTCTGATGGCAAGCAATTTGATATGGGTTATACATGTGCAATCTGATAAAATTTTGAAATATTTATTGTTAATTCATGAAAATTAAAATGATAAATTCATTATATAATAATAGAACATAATTATATGAAAAATAACTATTTCCCTAAACAAAAAATTTAGAAAAGTGACATTGTTTTTCATGTATTTTATAAATTTCTTTAATGTCCTGATTTAATAGAAGACAGGCGAATTCTCATTTGCTTCTGCATTCAATTTGTCGTGATATTTTATTTTGGTTGAAGTATTTTGAGAAAATTTGGGCCTTACACAGTTAAATAATAGGAAAAGAGAGGAATGTTTTAGTAGTATTAATAGTATTAGTATTATTGTGGAGATAGTTTTGTTCTTGAGGACCTTCTGAAAGGATCTTGAATCATATTTTGTGAAACTCTGGTCTATTCAGATATTCAGAGAGTCCAAGTGATATTACCTAGTGAGTGCATGGTGGAGCAGAGAGAATGGTCCAGGGTTTTTTCTGCTATGATGCTGTCTTTTAAATGATCCAAGAGATATTGTGGAAACCTTGGAGTAATAAAAAGTACAAGGATCACAGGAAAACTTTCAAGATCATTTTGCCCAACCCATTGGTTTTGCAGATGAGGGACTAAGGAGAAGTTATGTAATTTTTTTGAGGTTTCCAGAGTCAGGTTCTCTGATTCCAATGTTCCTTCTTTCTAGAGGTGAGGTTAACTTCTGCCCTGTTTCTGTTCTCAGAGAAAGTCCCAAATCCTTCAGGTGATATCCTCCCAATTCAGGAGGAGACAGGTATCAGAATAGAATAAATATTAAGGATACTTATACTTGGAAGAGGATGATGCTAACAGGAAAGAATGGTAGCTTATGAGATGGTGTCTAAGTGGTGAGCATCGGGGTGGAAGTGACAATGAGTTCTCTTCAGCTTCAGTCAGGTTTTCTTTTTTGAGTCCCCCCCCTCGTTAGAATAAACATTTCCCTCCCTCAGTGGCCACATTGACACCTTGTGGTCACAAGTAAAACTGCAGTCCATCCCCTGATGAATTGCAAAACCTTTGACTAATACTAGGCTTCTTCCTACTCTATGAATTCACTATCTTATATTCCTCTGCTTCTTCCTGTACCTCCTGGTCTGTGTTGTATCTTCTTGACTATCTCTTCCACTCTCTATTCTCCTTTCCCTTTTCAGTCCTCTAGTACTTATTCCTGGGTTTGAATCCTGGGCCCAATGATTTTTATTTCTAGTTCACTGGACCTCAGCTTCTTTAAGTTTTAAATAAGGATAATTCAGTTCAGTTCAACAAACATCATTAAGAGTTTACTATATGATAGGCACTATGTGCTAAGCCCTAGGGATGTAAAAAGAAGCCCTCGAGGACTTAAAATTTAATGGGGAAGGAAGTTAAAATTCTGGGAGCTGAGAGGTGGAGTATCTTATTTGTGGAATATACAGGAGGCCAGTGACACTGCATTAAGTAGAGAATAACATACTAGCTTCTTCATGTGTTTGTAATGAAAGAAGAAATGCTTTGCCTTCTGAAAAAACTTCTAAGGTCCTTTCAGTTCTAAAAAGGTATGATCTTTAGAAGTCAGCTAATCTAGTTCCATGACTTTAAATATAAATAAATTTAGATCCAAAGAGGTGAATTAACTTATGAAGTTTGTGGCACTAATAAATGGTAGAACTATATTCCAACCTGGGATGTCTGAATCTCAATTCTTTTCTCTATGTGCTGCATACAACTGTTGGTAGGGAAAGTAGATTCAAAGAAAAAAGCAAGGTTGTTGTTGTATACAACTGTCTATAGACAGTTAATTATGTTTGATTCTTTTAAAAATTTTTTTATTTATTTAAGGCAATGGGATTAGGTGACTTGACCAACGTCACACAGCTAGGCAATTATTAAGTGTCTGAGGCTAGATTTGAACTCAGGTACTCCTGACTCCAGGGCCAGTGCTCTATCTACTGTACCACCTAGTTTCCCCAATAATGTTTGATTCTTGATGACTCCATTTCAGATTTTCCTAGCAAAGATGCTGAATGGATTTGCTATTTCCTTCTACAGGGTGATATTATTTGCTCAGGGTCACCAGCTAGTAAACTTGAAGCCAGATTTGATCTTAGGTCCTCCTGACTGCAGGGCTGGTACCTATCCACTGTGACACTTAGCTGTCTCCTAAAAACAAAACAGCCAGAATTATTCTGTATATAATTTATTTGTACATAGTATTTTACATGTTGTCTCCCCTATTAGACTGTAAACTCTTTGAGAGCAGGGACTGTCTTTGACTTTTTTTTTGTATCTCTAGAACTTAAAATAGTGTCTGGTTCATAATGGAAGCTTAATGTTCATTGACTGACTGGTGGAGAATTGGGTTTAAACATTGGTTGCAGATAAGTCCCTGGCATATATTCATATGCAGATGATAAAAAATTTACCTGGAGTATGTTAGAGCTGGAAGAAATCTTTAGAGGTCTAACACTTTTTTTTAATAGATAAGGAAACCTTATAAAGAAACCTTAAAGTCCTTAAGAGTTGAAGTGGCTCAGTAAATGTCACACATTGAATGGCATGGCCCTCGATCTCCCAACTCTAGTGTATTTTGTATAATAATAATAACCTCACTTTACATTTATAATGTAAAAATGCTTTTAAATACATTATCTCTTAGGACTTTTATATTAAATTGCATCTTTCAGTTGTAGGTGTTATATTTCTTTGGGTTGATAATCTCTTGCTTTGGTGAACTAGTGCATAATTACTTACTCACCCCTCAATTTATCTAACATTTACTGAAGGGGTAATTGCTATTTTAGTCTTTGAGGATTCAGAAGGGAAAAGAAATAATTTTTCTCCTTGAGATTTTTATAGTCTGAAGGGCAGAGGATAGGTAATGTTAGTAAGAGGCAATATGAGGCGAATACTATATAAGTTCCTGCAGGAGGTCAGATAAAGCAAAGATTACTTACTATAGGGGAATCAGGAAAGGACTGTAGTTTTTGGTCTGTGTCCCAAAGCATGCAACAGGCTTAGATAAAGGGGCCAAGAAAATATAGGATGAGAAAAAGCACAAGTTACAGTTGGGCAATGATAAGATGAGTTCATGTAGGGGATGGTGGAGGTTAAGGTTGGGGAGGTTCATAGAGCATAATATAAAGTATTCTAGAATGTGCAAAGCAGGAGATCATTACCACCCCAAAGCTAATGCTGTTTTGAGAGGTTTGGTGTCTAGAATGAGAAATGGAATAGTTCTCCTTTAATTGTTCCTGGTTAGATCCCATCTGGAATGCAGGTTTCCATTTTAGGAGCCTCAGTTGAATCTATCATCAAGCATTTATTATGAACTTAGAGTGAGGAAAGGGCTCCTCGAGAAGATGGTAGTCAGGATGAGAGACCATACCTAGATCAGGTCACTCGAAGAAACTAGCGAGGGTGTCTAGCATAGGGAAGCTTTAAGTGAAACATGATGCTGCAGTCTTTGGGGAGCTGAAGGACTGAAAAAGAACTAGTTTTATTCTGTTTAGTCCCAAAGGGCAGGGACCAAGGGGGAGTGGACAGAAGTTATAGATACATAGAATGAAGGTAGAGTTATTCAAACCTGAAACAGACTGCCACAGAAAATCTTGAGTTATCCATTACTGGAGATCTTCAAAAAGAATCTAAATAGCCTCTTGCTGAGAATGACCTATTTTTTGTAAGGTACAGATCCCGTCTGATTCTAAGATTCTTTGAGTCCGAGTTTGGATTTTATTCTCTAGGCAATAACTTTTTTTTTCAAGCAAGAGGATAATTTGATCAGAGTGATATTTTAGGAAGGTCATTCTGGAGATTGTGCCTGAAACATAGTAGATAATTAACAAATGCTTGTAGGATAAATGAATGGTAGGCAGGATGGACTAGAGCAATGGTTCCCAAACTTTTTGGTTTTGGAATCACTTTATACTCTTGAAGATTACTGAGAATCCCCCTCTTCAAAGAACTTTTGATTGTGTAAGTTATATTTATCAATAGTTATCATATTAGAAATACAAATACCTGGAAATCTGTTGGAAGTAAGACCAGTTAGGGAATACAGAAGGAATGGAACAGATATGATAAATTGAAAGAGATCATGAAGAAAATATCAGAATTTGGTGACTGTGTGGGGTATGAAAAGGCAATTCATCAGTCAAATATGATTTTGAGGTGGTCAGCTTAGGTAATAGGTTGAGAAATAGAATTTTGGGGGAATATATTGAGCTTTAGTTTTGGAAATACCCATTAAACACTTGAAGATGTAGGCCTAAAGCTTTGAGAGGTTAAAATTGGAGATACAGATTTGGGAGTCATTATCAGATAATGATGGTACAAATTTTTGAAGAAAATAATGTATAAAGGGATGAGAAGAAGACCTTCTCTGGTGCAGATGTCCACACTTAGCCAGTTGAGGAACAAAGGAATTACAGGAGAGAGCAGTCAGAATTGGCAGATGGAAAACACAGAAGTCTAGGGAAGTGTTTCAAGAAGTTGTTGGTTAGCACTATTGGATGCTGCAGAGGTCAAGGAGTATAAGAACTGAGAAAAGGGCATAGGACTTGATGATTAGGAAATCACTGGTGGCTTTGCAAAGAACTGCTTGTTTACAGTGGTGAGCATAGGGAAGGCTGGGAAGAAACCACATGGAGGCATTTGGATGAATGGAAAACCACTAGATTCATTTGAGAAAATGAGGGAAATATGATGGTAGCTACTGCTGTTCCTAACTGCTTCCCTTCCCTAGAATGAGGTTGTTACTGGTCATCATTTTATTTTTGTTGTACCCACCCCCTTAGTTTTTTCTGTGCCTGCTGTTGAGTTACACTATCTATTCAAATTTGCAGGTTGTTCTCAGCCTCTGGGTATGAAGTCTGAGATCATCCCTGACAGTAGTATCACTGCTTCTAGCACCTTCAAGACTTTGGGCATGAGTTCTTGGAGCTGGCATCCTTATTATGCTCGATTAGACAAACAAGGCAAATCCAATGCCTGGACAGCTCAGAACAGGGAGAACACTGAGTGGCTGCAGGTATGTCCTAATCTTTCCTTTACTTTCTGAGTCCTTTATTGGGCATATCTGAAGTTAATTAAAAAACTTTCCTGTTTTTCCCAAGGAACTGGCTCCTCTCTGGCTCTGTTGACTTTACTCCAATAATTACTATTTAGTTGGGGTGGGGGGGATTGTAGGAAAAAAAAAACACAACACAATTATTTTTGGTTTGCTTTTTGTCACCCCCCTTTTTTTCCTGCCTTTCCTTGCTTTTCCTTTCCTTCCCTTCCCTCCCTTGACCCTAGGACATTGAACCTCTCTTGATGCTATAATCCTGGAGGGAAAAGAAGGACGCCAGTCCTATACCTTCCAGTATCTCCAGGAAGGAAAAACACTGCAGAAAGAGAGGTAGAGCCCTGCTTCCTGGTTACTGCTAGTTGTCTTGCCCATTAGATTTGAAAGCTCCTTGGAAGCAGAGATTATTTTTTTTACCTCCTTTTATATCCCTAGCACTTATCACAGTGTCTGCCACATAATAGGACTTAAAAAATGTTTATTGATTGATTAACTGATAGCTTCTAGGGTGATCAAGTCCTGTCATTTCTGTGATGAAGTTGAGATAGGATAAAAGAGGAATAATGGGGCAGGTTTGAAGGTTTTGCTAGACCTGTAGTGCCCCTTTAAGCAAATTCCTTAACTGAGGGAAAAGGAAGAGACACCTATGAGGGCAACCTGTTCTATTTGGTCTTGGAAGTCAAGATTAGGCACAATAGGTAGTTAATTTGACTCAATAGAAGAAAGCACAAAAAGAACTACCTGTTTATTCTCTTGACTTCTCTCCCTCTTCTGTCTCCTGTATTGAGTTATTCTGCTCAGTTCCCAAAGAGAGCCTTCTGAAACAGCTATAGGTTTCTTCAGCCCAGGAAGCTGCTATTTCTTGCCACATGGAACAGTCATTTGATCCTTGGATCATAGGATTTAAAGCTCCCCCCCCCCCAGAAAAGAACCTCAACAAAACTCCTAAAATCATTTAGTTCAACCATCTTGCTTAACAGAAGAGTGAAGTAATTTGCCCAAGGTCACTTGAGTAATAAGTGGCAGAACAGCATTTGAACTCATCACCCCAGATCCCCAATCCAATATTTTTCCACTTGTGCTAGCAGAAAGATGATTCATTTTTTCCCCCTACAGATTGACTTGGGCATCCCAAAACGAGTGACAGGCATCATCACTCAGGGTGCCCGGGACTTTGGTAATATCCAGTATGTGTCAGCATACAAAGTGGCCTTTAGTGATGATGGAAAATCTTGGACTGTCTACAGGGACAGCAGAACAAGTAATCACAAGGTGTGTCTTCTAAAGAAAATGAATTTTGGAGAAAGAGGATCAGAAAACCTCTTCTCCCAGCTCCTTTTGGTAGCTCTCTCCCAGTGACCTAGGAAAGCAAGAGGAGATGAAGAATGGACATAGTCCCTAGATTTATGCTGCTTGGTGTGTGGGAAGTGATGGTTGTGAGGAGAGGTGCAAATGCTGTGTGACTCAGAATAGTGGTTATTCTCTAGAGTTTGAAAACCTGCTCCTTTCTAAAGGAGGAAGGTTGACGTGTGTGTGTGTGTGTGTGTGTGTGTGTGTGTGTGTGTGTGTGTGTGTGTGTCTGTGTGTGTGTGTGTGTGTGTGTGTGTGTGTAGGGGGAGGGGATTCTTAAGGGATGACTAGCAGCCTTTGGAGAGGGAGGAGGGATGAGTTCCTAGGCTTGACTATGCTATTCATCAACTACTTTTATCCTTCTACAGATCTTTCGAGGAAACTCAGACAACAACTCCCATCATAAGAATATATTTGAGACCCCTTTCTACTCCCGGTTTGTCCGGATCTTGCCTGTTGCCTGGCATGGGCGTATCACCTTGAGGGTGGAGCTGCTGGGCTGTGATGAGTAGAGCCCTCTACTTGTGGCAGAGACTGGACAGGGGCCAAAGTGGGCTTGAGGTCTGAGGCCACATTTGCCTTCTTCCTCCCCCTAATCCTGTCTCCAGCCTCTGTGCCTCACTTGCCTCCTCAGCATATCCCATGCCTCAACACCTGGGGAGAGGATGAGCTGTGGAGGTTCACCGCCTGATTGTAGTTGAAACTTGGGGTGGGTGGGTGGGTAGGAGGGCTTCAGGGCCCCCCTTTTTTCTCTAGGGGATAGGCTTTGCCTAGGGTGACCCTTACTTTCACGCTCATGCTGCTGTGGCCCCCACAGCTATTGTACTCTGGGGACCTGGGTTCATTACCCTTACATTGGAAATTATTCCAGATTTATTTAGTTTCAATTATTTTCAGAAATCATAAGAGTTCTGCATAGAGGGATATGATTGGTACATAAGAAGTCTTTGTTTATATATGTGGAAATGGGTAATATGTATTAGTAGGGTTTGTGTGTTATGAATTGCAATGGAGAATGGGTGTGTGGTGTGTGTGTGTGTGTGTGTGTGTGTGTGTGTGGTGTGTGTGGTGTGTGTGTGTGTGTGGTGTGTGGTGTGTGTGTGTGTGTGTGTGTGTGTACTATATCTGCTTTCCTTCTCCCATCTACCTTTTTCCTTCTCCCTAAGGCTTGTTTTTAGAGTCAGAAATGTAGGAGAGCTGATGATAGAAAGGCCCAGTCTTTTCTTCAAGTTCCCACTACCCTCTCTGCCATTCCCCACCCCACTGTCTAGAAAAAAAAATAAGCAATGACTTTCTGAACCAATAACCCTTAGCAAGGGTCTTCCCACATATCAGTTGTACATTCTGAGGCAGGGGTGACAGAAGGGGGAAGAGATTTTCCAGCATGCTTACAATTGCCTACCCCCACAGACTCTCTTGTTTCCTTTCAATCCTCTCCTTTGACACCCAGAAGAAGGGGATATTAATATATACATATATGTGCATAAATTATATATATATACATATATATATATGTCTCAAGAAATTGCTGGGTAAGGGAGTGGGTACCTTGTTATAGGACTCAGGAAAAGGGTCTGAGAAATATCACTTGGGGCCAAAGGATTAGTCTATTACCCTAAAAAACTGACTGTGATGGGCCAGATGGATGCAGGGGCTCTGATACCTTCTTACCCTTGTGGGTCATTTCTAAAATATATTTATACTTACCAACTCATGCATTTTCTAGTGCTGTGTTTCATTGGAAGTGTGTAATCAGAAGTGTTTCATTGGGCCTGCCCAATCTCCATTGTTATCTAGGAGGGAGGAAGGAATCACTTCTCCATATTCCCAGAAACCAGTTGCTTGCCCACATCTTACTTGTTTCTACCATCTTTGTTTTTGTTTCTATGTGCTTTGCCCTGGCTCCCCTGCCTCCTCCAAAATACTCACCTGCCTGTATCATGTACCAGACATTATAGATATTAGAGACACAAAGAAAAGCCAGAACTGGTCTTTGACTTCATCAGCTTATATTCTACTTGGGGAGCTACCATATGGAAAAATGTAAGCAGGTAGATAAAGATTTGAGGAAGAGAGCAATTGGGGTGGGGCTGGGGCAATCAAAAAGGTCTTTCTAGAGGATATAGAATATTAATTTCTTGGAAGACTGCAAGGGATTCTTAAAAGGTAGTACAGAAGGTAGAATGCAAGATTTGGAAGATGCTAGCTGTATGATCCTAGCCAAGTCACTTAACTTGTGTCTGCCTCAGTTTTTTCATCTATAAAAATGAATGGAATAATAGCATTTATATCCAAGGACTATAATGAGGAAAAACTGAGATTGCATTTGTAAAGTCTTGCAAACACTTAAAGTACTAGGTACATGGTAGCCACATTTATTTTATTTTTTAATTTACAAGCATTTCTATAACACCCTACAATAAAAAAAAAATTGTACATGAAACAGCAAATCTACCCTATATAACTTGCGGCTAGAGACATAAACACAAATATATATATATATAAGGATATACAAATATCCTTTCAAATATACAACAAAATTGTAATATAAATTTATTTTTCCCCTCCCCTTCTTTGTCTAGAGATGACACAAAAATAGGTATAGATGAAAGGACCAAGTGAGAAAAAAGTATACTTTAAGACATAGGTGACCACCTTTGCATGAAGAGGAAGAGAATAAGCTGATTTGGGGCAACAAGGTAGGGTAAAAGGAGAATCGGGTCATCAGTTCCATATCTTGGCATATTACTCAATTTGTCTCCCACTTTCAGGCTGGAGGAAAGCCAAGGACTTTAGCTTGCATGCTAAAGATTTTCTTGGCTTCCCACCTATCTCCTATCCATTCTCTCACCTGTCCACAGTTCCTCCCTTGGGCAGGCAGCAGAAAGGAGGACACTTGGGGAGCAGTGTCTTAGATTTCCCTGTCAAGGAGAGGTTAATCGGAAGCACTCCCTAACCACTTCATACCACTGGTCTTCATTGACCTTCCAACATTCCATGCCCATGGGGTGATATTAGCTTCTAGATTGGCTCACTGGATTTTTTTTTTTGGTAACTTCTGAGAACTTCCATTTCTCTCAGGATCTGAAGCTTGATCAACAAGCTTGGTACAGTGGCAGTTATTAAAACCTTAGAAAAATTGGCCTGGCCAGTTTCTCTAGCTCACAGAATTGCAAAATGCCTAGGATTAAATGGGATGGGAGGAGGGAGTAGTAGTCTGTAGTTCTGGTGAGTGAAATTGTCTTCTTCCTCTTCCCCATTTGCCTCTGATTATCATCTTCAAGAAACACAGTGGAGTCTGAAGATCTGGGTTTGAGTTATGACCCTAACAGTCTAATCTTTTAATCTCAGTTTCCTCAAATTTTAAGTAGAATCAGGCAGTTCAAATCCAACCTTTGGCATTTATTAGCTCTATGACCCTGGGCAAGTTATTTAATTTCATGGTACCTAAGTTTTCTTAAATGCCAAGTGGAGATACTAATACATAATCTACTTAAGATGATTTGCTGTGAGGAAAGAATCATCTGAATTTCATTTATAAAATCTGAGTATTTAAATCATATACTTTTATATTCTTGTGTAATTCAGCACTTTCTGTTTTCCCATTATTACAAAACATCTGGAGGAAACCATTAGTGTATACAGGTCCAACTTTGAATCTTAAAGTTGTCTTGCAGGATGAGAAGAGAGTCCTTTTTGGGCAAGACAAATTGGGTAGACAGGTTGTCAAAGGACTGACAGGATTTAGTGTTGGAAGGTGTTTTAGAAATTTAGAAATCATCTGGTTCTGCCCTCTCATTTTACAAATGAGAAAACAGGCCCAGAGAAGTTCATCTCCCATAAATATTATGAAGCAGGGCCTGGGTAGCTGGGTGACACAGCAGATA
This sequence comes from Macrotis lagotis, assembly GCF_037893015.1. Lineage (NCBI taxonomy): Eukaryota > Metazoa > Chordata > Mammalia > Peramelemorphia > Peramelidae > Macrotis > Macrotis lagotis. The sequence continues at coordinate 126,035,434 of NC_133661.1, forward strand.
AGAGTACCAGCCCTGGAGCCAAGAGGAGTTCAAATTCAGCCTGAGACACTTAATAATTACTCAGCTGTGTGACCTTGAACAAGTCACTTAACCCCATTGCCTTGCAAAAGCAAAAAAAAAAAGCAGGGTCAGGATTTGAACTTGAAGCCTTAGAGTGGAATCAGAATGAAAATCCCAGGACCAGTGCTTAGTATGTTTGTCTTTGGGCAAATTATTTGAGCACTTTGGCCTTCAGTGGCCTCATCTATGAAATGAGAAGAGGTTGGGGCAGCTAGGCAGTTTAATGGATAGAGCACTGGAGGATCCAAGTTCAAAATCTGTTCACAGACACTTGATACTTACTAGCTATGTGACCCTGGGAAAGTTACTTAATCCCTATAGTCTCATGAAAGAAAAGAAAAAAAAGAGAAAGAAATGAGAGGAGGAATGAACCAGATGGTTCTAGGTTTCCTCCATTTTGGCCCTAACTCAATGATTTCTCTGCCTTCTTTTCATCAACCACTGGAGTGAGGTGACTGGCAGTATTGCCTCACTTAAATCTAATTCACTCAAGAATTAAGACAACACCCTCTCGATGACTTTAATACTCTTCAAGAAGGAACCTGAGTACCTTCAGTCCATGGGTAAACACAGACTACAGGTGTGGTGGGTGAACCAGCATTTATTAGGCCCAATGTCTAGTACACTAAATATATGCTTAATTGACTGATGGAATTATAGGGTTTATAAGATTAATATGATTATAATAGCTAAGGGTTTCCTTAATAGACAAAGGGATCCGTAGAGATGACCTTCAGCCTTTCTTGGGGAAACTGGCTCTTTGAAGTTTCTCCAGGGAGGACAGTTTAGACTTGGATTCTTTCAAAACAGAAACAACCAAGAAAAGTCCTACAGCTGGAGGGATGGTTTAATCTCATTTCATTTCAAGAAGAAGAAGCTGGAGGTTTCCCTTGGTCACTCTGGGATGGCCCATTCAAGTCATCAAGCAGTTTTCCCAATCAATTCACTGAGTGCTTAATTATTTTTAGCGATCTTCAGATAATAGTTCATGTTTATATAGTACTTTAAAGGGTCTTACATGATTTTTCCTCACAACTCTGGGAGGTAATTGATACAAATATGGACACTTGATATTAAATAACTTGTCTTCAGTCCCAAAGTGGTGGGTGGGGTATTTTAACCTTTGGCAGTTTTTCTAACTCCCAGGCAGCTCTCATTTCATTCAACTCCCCAAGTTCCGTGGACCTCACAGAACTGAAGAATTTCTCCCTCTCCTTAGTTAGCACTCCCTCTTGGCTTCTGACATCAGCCTCTGGATATGGAATCAACACCTGGGACCTTGGGAGTCACAATCTCTATGAACCTAGTTTTTTTATTTGTAAAATGAGCCAGTTGAACTAGATAATCACTTCCAGCTTGAAATCCTATTATCCTAATCACTGCATTCCATTTCCTCTGGCCTCTGATAATAGCCTTGCTACTGGTAGTTCCCCTCTCTCTGAGCTCCTATAATTTCTCTCTCTCTCTGTCTCCTCTGTCTCTGTCTCCCTCCCTCTTTCTCTCCTCTATCTTCTCTCCCTCCTTCCCTTTCCTCTCTACTTCCCAGATGCCATCTCTTTCTCCCTCCTCTCTCCTTCTCTTTTTCTGACTCTCCTCTTTTTTCTCTCTCCCTCCCTTCTCTCCTCTTTCTTCTCCCCCTCTTTCTTCCCTTTCTTCCCTTCCTCCCAAATGCCATCTCTTTTTCTCCTCTCTCCCCTTTCTCTCTTCCTCCCTGCCTTTTCTTCTCTCTTCCTTCCTTTTTCCTTTCTTCCTCTCTTTGTTTTTTTACTTTCTTCCTCGCTCCCTTTCTCCCATCTTTTCTTCCCCCCTCTCTCTTTCCTTCTTTCTTTCCCTGCTTTTCCCTCTCTTTCTCTCTCCCTCTCCCTCCCCTTTTCTAACCATCTATTTTCCCACCTACTGGGAGTGTGGGGCAAAGGCAGACAAAGCCTCCCTCTCCAGGTCATTGAGGAGACTCTGCTTCGATAGGGAGGGCCTCCAGATTGCTAAGAGGCCTCCCACAATGCCTCCTTTCCTATTCAAAACTCCTGTCTGCCTATGCCCTCTATACATTTACCTCACACAGACTCAGCTCCAGAATTTCTTCACAAAACTAACACAAAGCTCCATTCAACCTAGGGAATTAAAACAGAGAGGAAACAAGCTGACCAGAATGGGTGTGAGAGGGCAGTGATTCGAACTAGTGTTAGATAAAAGAACTATACTCCAGCTAGCCCAACACTCATGGCCCTGGGGCAGAGAAACTGGGTTCAGATCCTCTAGCATCTGACAGTCCTTCCATTTTTCTCTTCAAGTGGCTTCAGTGTAGGCCTCAGTTTTCTTTCATTTGTAAACTGAGGGAGCTGACCATTTGCCATCTGTGGTCCCTTCGAGCTGCAGCTCCAGGATCCCTTAAAGGGAAACACCAACTTTAGCCTCAAGTTGTCTTTTTCACATCTTCACATATCACATCTGTGACCAGCATGTTTGGACTAGAGAGTTATTTTCTTGGATCTACACCAGTCTTGGGGAGAATATTAATAATGTGCAGGCAGCTAGAGGCACACAATGGATAGAGAGCTGATTCTGGAGTCAAAAAGAATTGAGTTCAAATTCAGTTTCAGATTCTTAATAGCTGTGTGATCCTGGACAAGTCACCTAAACTCTGTCTCAGTTTCCTTAACTGTAAAATGGGGATAATAATCACCCCTACGTCTTAGGATTATTGTGAATCTCAAAGGAGATAAAATTTATAAAAAAGAAAAAGAGTTTAGGAAGAGTCTGGCATAAGGTAGATACTATGTAAATTCTTATTTCTCTCACTTCCCTGTCTGCCTCTAGAGAAGCAGGGGTAGCTGCTCCCTTTTAAATGGATTCTTACATCAGAATAAATGAGCAAAAGAGGTGCAAAGAAAAGAAGCATGAATTTGAAGTCAGATAACCCTGATCTGAATTTGCCCTTGGACAAATCACTTGACCTCCTCAGGTCCTTGTCCCAAATGAGGAGATTGAACTAGATGACCTCTAAGGTCCCTTCTGGAGCTTGTTTGTTTTGCCACCTGGTGATACCTAGTCCTGACTTTTCTTTGGGGAAAACAGTTTTGGGGGTCCAGGAGGAGTTTTCTAAAGACTATAGCATTGTTATGACACTTCCACAAACTTCAAGTAAAATCATTGTTTTTAGTTTCATTTCTAAACTCCAGGTGGCGTCTTAGGCTGTGTGTCTGAGACCAAGGCATTTTGCTTTGAATCCTAACAGCTGGGGAACACAGAGCTTATAGGATGGATATGAGAATTGAATGAGCTAAAATTTGTAAAACTTTTAACACAGTGCCTGGTCCCTCTGGAGGCACTTAACATAGGTTTCCTTCCTTTCTCTTTTCCCCTTCTTTCCTTCCTTTCTTCTTTCCCTCTCTCTCTCCACTACCTTCCTTCCTTCTTTTCTTCTTTTCCCTCTCCTTCTCTCCCTTCCTCACTCTCTCCTTCCCCTTTTTGATCTCTTCTTTCCTTCCTTTCTTTTCTCCTCTTCCCCTTCTTTTCCTTCCTTTCCTTCCCTCCTTTCTTCCTCATTCCCTTCTTCACTTTATCCTTTCCTTCTTCCCTGCCTCCCTTCCTCCCTCTATCCCTCCATTTCCCCTCTTCTTTTCTTCTCTCTTTTCTTCCTTCCTTTCCCCTCTTTGCTCCTTCCTTCTCTCCCTCTATCCTTCTACTTCTCTCTCTGCCCTCTTCCTTCTTCTTTCCCTTCCCCCTTTCCCCTTTCCTTTCCCCCTCTATCCCTTCCTTCTGCCCTCCCTTTCTCTATCTCTTCTTTCCTTCCCCCTTCCCTTTCTTTGTTTCCTCTCTCCCTTGTTCCCTTCTTCCCTTCCTGCCTCCTTCCTTTCCTCCCCCCCCTCTTCCTTCTTCCCTTCCTTCCTTTCCCTCCCTTTCTTCCTTTTTCCTTTCCTTCCTTCTTCCCCCATCCCTTCCTTCCTTCCTTCCTTCCCTCCCTCCCCTATCCCTTCCTTCCTTTCTCCTCCTCAGAATATCTCATAATTCTTATTTTGAAGTAGGAAAAACTGAATAACAAGAGAAAAGCTGCTTTAAATTATAATCTAATTAATTAGTAGTCTCAGTTTTGCCTTGAGGGACATTGAACAGTTAATAGATCAAAGAATTGAGATTTGAAAAGGAACTTAGAAAACATCTAGTCTAAATAGTGAGACTCATTTATTTATACAGAGGAAGAGGTGAGACTCACACAGGTGAAGTCACTTGTCCAAAGTTGCTCTGAGGGTCTACCAGGTCCTGTTTCCAAATATGTTTTGTCCTGCCACCTGGTGGCAGAGCTGGATATTGGAGACTTACAGAGTATTATTCTAAAATGTAGAGCATGAGAGCCATAGGATGTGGCCAAACCAGACCAGAAAATATTTAACAAAATAAATGAAAATGCAAAAAAAAAGTAATTTTATATTTTTAAGTCTAATTCAACATGTAGCCACAGGAAACCTTATAAACTCATTGACCCCTTTAGCAGTCCCTATTTATTTTTGAGTTTGATACTACTGACCTAGGGATCCTTTCCCCCCATGCTCCTTTTCCTAAAGACCTTCAGGCATGGGGTTGGTATATCATTAGGATTTAGTGTTGTCAAGGACCTTAGAAGTCATCTAGTCCAGTTAACTCATTTAACAGATTTGAATAGATTGATTCCAATGTCCTTTGCCCACAATGTTTGACAAACTCATGGTTCTCCCTATGAATAAACTAACTTTTTAGAGGTAGGTGACTAACTTGATAACTCATAAGATATAGATGTTCATTTTTTGTTTCTTTTTAACATTATTTTTTTTGTTGATAGTCTGTTTTTAATCAAACCACTGTATTTTCACTGTTTTCTACTCCATATTTCAAAGCCTCCCTCATAGCCACTTCTTAATTTTGTAGTCCAGTTGTGTGTGACTCTTTGTGATTCTATTTGGGGTTTTCTTTTCAAAATTGAAATGGTTTTCCTTTTCCTTCTCCAGCTCATTTTACAGACAAGGAACTGAGGCAAACACAGTTAAATGACTTGTCCAGGATCATACAGCTTAGTAAGTCCTTGAGACCCAATTTGAACTCAGAAAGATGAGCCTTCCTGATTTCAGGTCCTGGTACTCTATCTGTTGTACTGCCTAGCTGACTAGACATCCCTTATAGCAAAGAATAAAAAGGAAGGAAAATAGCAGACTAGCAAAACTAACTAAAATTTTAAGTAAGTCTGATAGTATATGCAGTGTTCCACATCTTAAACTTCTTCCTTTTCCCATACCTGTTGATATTTCTTTTTGGGGGGTCAAACTCAGTCATTATAGTTTTGTAGCCTTCTCCAATTATTTCACTGTTGTTCTTTAAATTTATACTGTTTAAACAATTTTGTATATTGGTTTCTTTATAGTGCTTACTTTGGTTTGCAACAGTCCATATAGACTTTCCTCATGCTTCTCTTTATTCATAACCATTAATTCTTACAGTCCAATGAGGTTTCATTTCAGTCAGGTACTACCACCTTTTTAGTCATTCTCCAAAAGATAGATAATAGATATTAGTTTAGAAATTGCTTTACATACATACCTCTAGCACCCTCCACAGACTCTTTGTTACCTTATCATTATTTATCTCCTCTTGTGGTAGGGCAACATAGGTCTTGTGATCATATATTCTGGATTTTTTAAGACAGACCTGATTTTGAATGTTTTATCCCGTATGGCATCATGTTGCTGTTTAGTTGTTTCAGTCATGTCTGAGTCCTTATCACCCCATATGGAGTTTTCTTGGCAAAGATTCTGCCATCTATTTGTCCATGTGGCACCATGCATCAATACATACAGGACCTGTGAGTTTTGGGGTGTGGGAAATGCTTCCACCAGTGTATATTGCATCCTATTTATAGCTGATAGTTTTAGAAGATTCTTTGTTGGTCAGAGAGGCTGAGAGACAGTTTGGAAAAGTGGAAAAAGTGGAGTCAGAAAGCCTGGGTCCAAGTTGTGGTTTTGCTATTGCCTCCTTATGTGACCTTCGACCAATCACTTCATCTCTCTGGATTTCAATTTCTGTATTAGAAAGTTGAATTACTTACCCATGACTATAAATCTAATAAGTGGGAGAAGTGGTATTTAAACCTAGGCCATCCTGACTCCAAGGTCATTATTATGCACTATTAAAAGCTTCTTCTTATATCCTCAGTTTAAAATGTTTTGTCCTATCATCTCCATAATTCAGGGAAATACCTCAGAAATGCCAACATTTTAGCAAATAGTAATGGAATGAATCAACTCATAGGGATTCAGGATTTAGAACTGGAAGGGACCTGAGTGTCATAGAATCCAATAAACTCATTTTCTAAATAATGAAACTGAAGCAGAGAGAAAAGCTGTCCAAATCAGTAAGTATTTTAGTAAAAGACTGACATGTCATTAATTATTGAGAACCAAAAAGCTAGAGATCACAGGTTGTTGTACTCATGAAAACATGTGCACAGTAGCACATATTATGTGTCTACAATGTGCACATGTATAATTTTATGGTGCCGAAGGCACGATGTGGGTGGTGGTGACAATTGCATGTTTCTAATTGTAAACTCCAAGACTACAATATGTTGAGGATTGATGCAAAGAACATTAAAATTGTCCTGATTTGAAAGACAAATTAAAACATACATACCTTTGTCAGATTTTTGGCTTGGAGAGTGGTCTAGATGAGTGTCACCTACCATTCATAAAGTGCTGGCACTTTATAAAGAAGAAGGCAAAAGACAATCCCTCCTCCACATGAATATGCAAACAACAATGTACAAAAAATTACATACAGGATAAACGGGAGATAATCAGAAGGAGAAAGGCACCAGAATTAAGGAGAATCAAGAAAGATCTGTAGGAAGTATTATTTTAGCTGGGATTTGAAGAAAATCAGAAAGGAGAGATGAGAAAGGACAACATTCTAGGCAAGAGGGCACTCAATAAAGATTTCCTGGAGTCAGAGTTGAAGGGTCTTATGTGAGGACCAGCACAGGAAGCCAGTGTCATTGATCTGAAGAACATGTCCAGGAGTGCAAGGTGTAAGAAGATTGTAAAGGTAGGAGAGAGAGAGAGAGAGAGAGAGAGAGAGAGAGAGAGAGAGAGAGAGAGAGAGAGAGAGAGAGAGAGGTTTTGAAGAACTTTTGAAGAGCTTTAATAAGCTGGGGGGAACTGGGTGACACAGTGGTTAGAGTGCTGGACCTGAAGTCAGAAACTCATCTTCCTGAGTTCAGATCTGACCTCAGACACTTACTATGTGACCCTAGGTAAGTCATTTTATTCTCTTTGCCCCAGTTTTCTCCTCTGCAAAATGATAAGGAGAAGGAAATTGTAAATCACTCCACTATCTTTGCCAAGAAAACTCAGAATGGTTTCACTGAGGATCAGACATGACTGCACCTAAGCCAAAGGATTTTATTTTTTAGACCCTTATATAAGTATAAAATCATAAAACCTACCCTATATTCTAGCATCTGAGCTGGACCAGCTGTATTTTAGACAAAATACTTAGGTTCTCTGAACTTCTGTTTCCTCATCTATAAAATGGGGACAATCATACCAGTCTTCCTTACCTTACCAGTTTATTGCACCATTCTTCTTTATCTCATCAACTTGTGAAGATCAAATGAAAACACAAACACTGTAAAGTGTTTTACAATTTTGAGGCATTATTGTAAATATTAGGCTGGGGCTGCCCTGCCTCAGGATGTTATATGAATGACTTTATTTAGGTTCCAACTCTGAACCCATCTTCTCTTTCTGGTGGAGTCCCTCTAGATGACTGAAAAGGAGCCTTCTAGTTCTAGGACAGGACCCAGCTTTCTGTCAAGACTGCTGTCCGGATGGGTGGGCTTCAACTTACCTCGCAGGATGGCTCTATTTGGACAGTGTTGTTTTCCTTCCCGTCCAGGCAGGACACGGGTCCTGGCCCTCGATGGCTCATTTCCTTAGCACAGAACAACAAACCTGAGTAGGAGCTGCTGCTTCAGGCTCCAGGATGGGCCAGGGGGAAGGGTCACAGGGTCATGAAGCCCAAACAACCCCTGCCTTCTTCCCTTATACCCCTTTTACATTTTTTTTACAACTTGGGATGCTAGAGGAGCTAGGATCTCACTGGGGCTCATAGATGGAAAGTGGGGGGAGATAAATCTACTTAAGTGAGGTGCTCTCATTTCTGATTTTAAAGTAGAAACTTTGCCTAAATGTTCACTCTAGATCCTTCTTCACTCTACTTACTCCAGGGGAGAACCAGAGGAATGAGTGCTGACTCTGAAGTAAGAAGGTCTATGTATCCAGGGGCTTGCTGGTAAATATTTAACAACTCTCTCTAGGAAAAAGAAATGAACCCACACACACTTTGAGTTTGACCTGCATTATTAACATATTTTCCTCCACCACTTTCTTAAGTCTAGATAATCAACCAAACCACAAATCAAGCTCTGATTGGTAGCTACTCACTTTAAAGATGAACAGTCAGCTCTCCGAAGCTGGTTGGAGGTTTCTCCAGTGCACCTCTGTCTGTGTTCAGCTCTTGTTTCCGATCTCACCTGTGTGATGTTGGGCAAGTCAGTTCACCTCTGGGCCTCAGTTTACTCATCTATAAAAAGAGAGAGTTGTATTAGATGACATTTAAGGTTGTCATTCCCAGAGAGGAATGAAAAATGAATGGTCTTGAGTCCCCTCCCCACTTCCCAACCCCCTTAATTGAGATTGAGGAAAGATTTAGGGCCAGCTTCCTACTGGACTGCCACTGGTTCTGTCCCTGATGGCTCCTGGTCCTGGTCCTGGTCCTAGTCTCAGTGACTCTAACCCCATCTTTGAGACTAAGAGATTGCTACCACCCAGGAGTGCTGAAACTCTCCCACCCCTTTATCCTTCATTTTAATCTGAGTCTTCTGCTCTAACAAAGCCTGCTTCCTCCATTCTGTTTCTGAGTCTGCTAACTCTGAGTGCAGAAAATATCTTCATTGCCAAAGGTTCCTTAGGAAGGTGCTCAGGTCTGCCCTGGCGACCCTATCCTCCAGCCCGGCCCAAGTCAGGGAAAGGGGCGTGTGTTCCTTTAAGAGGCTGGCCCGGCGTGGTGGGGTTTGTTCTGTGCTGTTTCCTTTCTGGCCATTCAGGAGCCCCAAACATATTCCGGAGCCCTCCAAGCCTCTTTCACTGAGTCGGGACTGTGGGAAGTCTCACAGGAGTTGGACTGGTAAGTGAGCTCTCTGAAGTCCTGGCCCAGAGAATCCAGGGAGACACCTTTGCAAACCTGTGCTTTCTTGCAATCCTTGCTCTCCATTGAAGCTCCCTTACTCTTACCCCTGGTTCAGGAGAGACTGGACTCAGGGATCTGAGACTAGATGTAGGGCAAGAATGGGGTCTGTGATCAAGAGATAAGATACAGGAAAAGCACGAGATCTATGATTTGTTCATAGGGAGGGCTTTGTGGCAGGGAGCCGGGCTCTGGGGAGAAAGCCTCTGGATTGGAACTATAGCAATGAAAGATTGAGTCTGGGGGATCTTGAGGGACAGGCTAGTTAAGATTTAGAGTAGAGGTCCAGCTTAGTCTCTAGGGCAGAGGAAAAGGGTTTGCAGGGTATTGCAATATTCTTCAGGAGGAGAAATTGCCTGGTATGAGCCAATTTTACAGAAGTTTTCCTGGTGGAGTGAGGTAAAGAGGTAGGTTAACGGAGAGCATTGTTACCTATAATATAGCTTGAAGGAACCTGAGAACAATTATGTGGGTGCTAGAAATGACCCTTTGGTTGGACTTGGCTGGGCTGTGACCTCTACCCCAGCAACTCTGACAGTCCAGGAGACCCACATTTTTAAGTTTGTTTCATTTGAGGTAATAAGAGATAGTATGAACATGAGTGGAATTGTGACCAACAGTCAGAGTAAAGCAGAGAATACAGCTTCAAACTTCCCCAGTTTCTCTGGCCCCTCTCCTGGAGTGCCCTCCAGCAGTGGGAGGGGCAGGCAGATTGTTCTGTGGGGCATTAGAAGAGATGAGGGCCAAGAAATTTTGTCTCTGTCAGAAAGTGGGAACTTGGTGGGTGGTTTCTGGAATGTTTCTAGGGGTAGACAGGTCTATTAGATAAGCAGAGATTTTTTTTCTAGTGGACTCTCAGAAACCTGGAAGATCCTTTCCTTTGGGATCAGGAAACCTAGCCCTTGAGGGAAGAGATGTATTGGAGGGGAGTGCTCTGGTTCCTTTGTGGGATTCAGTTAGGGGGAGTGCTTAGGGAATGTCTGGAGGGATTGTGATTCTCCTCTCAGCTCACTTCTGCTTCCACATTCCCTTGACTGATAGTGGCAGTTTCAAAGGAACTTATAAACCTTGTCCAAACAGGGGGCACAGATGTCAAATTCCTCTCCCAGAGCCCTGGGGAGGAGGTGGTTGAGAAACCTAGTAGGGGCATAGCATCCTCTGCTGGTACTATGGAGATGTGCAATCTGAATACAGAAAGATACTTGGTTTGGTGCCATAAATCATAGGCATATAGATTCAAAGGTAGAAAGGAAATTTAATCCCTCTCATTTTATAGAAAGGGAAATGGAAGCAAAGGGAGATTAAGTGACATGTATATAATCACACAGGTAGAAAGTATTAGAACTTAGAATTAAACCTAGATTTCCAAATCCAGGTTCTTATTAAATTATATATGTAAGTCCTTACTTTAGCCAGAGCATAAATTTAATAAGTATAAGCACTTATAAAGCATTTTGTAAGCTTCAAGTGCTAAGTTGTATGTATATATGCATGCATGCATGTATGTATGTATGTATCTATCATCTATCTGTCTGTTTTTATATCTATATATCTACTTAGTTCCTCCTCCTCCTCTTTCCTCTTTACCTCTTAATTAGGGAGGCAATTGGTGACAAGAATCCTGAGAAAAAGTCAGAAACCATGGTAAAATTTTAAATTTGAAAAACTAAGAGATATATGATAAGAGTGAATGTGAAAGGCTGTAACTGTAAATAGAATTTTGCCTTACCATTCTTGCTTCATTCCTTTTCCCTTCATTGAGGGGAGAATCTGCTTATGAATCAGCCATAGCAGTTGAGGTCTGGATGGGGTTTCTGTGTCCCCTAATATATTCCGTTGCATCAAAGTGTAAGGAAAGGAGCACAAGAAGACAGTAGACTTAGGTTCTCCCCCTAACTTTACTACTGACAAGCTTTGTGTCTTTGGACAAGATGCAATGGCTTGAGCTTCAGTCAGGAAGTTGGAATCCTGCTTTTTTGATGCTTCCTAGCTGCATGCCCTTGGACATTTCCCTAAACCTTTTTCCAGCCTTAGTTTTTTTTATCTGTAAAATGAGAATATTAAAAGCTTCTTTCTCAGAGTTTGTAGTGAAGATGAAATGAGATAATATTTATAAAGCACTTTGCCAGCCTTAAAGTATTCTTTAAATGATAGCTATAGAATAAGGAATTTGATAATCTATAATTTTGTAATTCCTAATATTTTAGGAAATGGTTTTATCCTAAATTTAAAGAATGCCAGGAAGATCAGAACAGCTTTGGGCATCAAACAGGAGCTCTTGTTTTTTCTCTGAATGATTCATAATTGGACTGGATCCTGGGCCCTCTCTGTTGTTTCACTAGGCCTGAGGAAAATCAGATTGACCTTCAGTGGTAGGAAAGAGCAGGGTGTTGTGTGCCTGCTTCTTGGGCTCTTTTGTTCAACTGGATGTAGGACTTGAGTTGGGTAAAATGATATGGGTTATTTGGAATGAAGACCATGAGAGCAAGGTTAAGAAAGGAGTGTTCCCCAGTGACCTCATGTAGGCAGAGGGATATTTGCATTTCTCAGCTTAAGAAACTCAAGAGTGTAAAATCTGGAAGGAACTTTATAGATCATCTAGTCCAATACTTTTATTTTACAGGTGAGGCAATTGAAGTCCAGAGAGCTGTAATTACTTACCCAAGGCCTTACTTGAATAACAAAACTGGGATGAAAGCCCAGGTCTTGTATCCACTTTTATAAGCTTTTAGGGTTTTTTTAGATTTTTATGTAAGGCAGCAGGGTTAAGTAACTTGCCCAAGGTCACACTTCTAGGTAATTTTTAAGTATCAAGTCCTCCTAACTCCAGGGCTGGTACTCTGTCCACTGTATTACCTAGCTGCCCTGTTTTAGGTTTATTTCTACTAGTTTGCCTCTCCAGTTATCCTCTGGCTACATACACTAATTTAGATTTAGAATATTGAAACTCATTTTTGTCTTCAATCTGGAACTAAAGAAATGAGGTAGGGGAAAAGTTTTGGGGAACCAGGGTACAAAATAGAAAGAATGATGAACCTGGATGGGAAGGCAAAATGCCTGAAAGAAGAGACTGAACCATCATTAAGCAAATGGTGCCAAATTTACTTTTCTCACTTGATGTCTGGAAATAAGAAGTCCTGGGTTTAAGTTTAATTTCTTACTCTTTGGGAGGTTTAGACACCTTTAGTTAGTCATAATCTTTTGTCCATCTGTTAAATGGGGAAGAGAATAATACTGGTTCTACTTATAAGAGGTAAAGAAATGGTGAGACAATTTTTTTGGTTGATGTGATGGCAGATTAGTTTATGAGAATCCTATCCAAGGATCATGCTCATGGGACTCATGGATAATTAGTGAGTTTGCTTCTGAAAGTGTGTGATGATACTGAATGGAGATTCCACCTCTCAGTTGTTTCCTATCACCTTAGGACAAAGAGAGGCCTTTTGGTTGGCTGGAAACTGAATTGGAACCAAAAGTATGTACCAAAGGTTTTAGTAGTCCCAAGTTGGAGGAAATCATTGAAGATTCAGTGACCAACTTAGGAAGGTGGCTTTTCTGAGGACATGCTTGACCTTGCCCTGGTATGGGTTGGTGTTGTAGCTAAAATGAACAAGGAACTTATACATCGGCCCTGTAGATTCCAGAGTCAACTCAATGGCAGGAAGAATGTTTGTAGCTAACACTTTCAGTTGGAGCCTACTCTTCCTAAGGACTGAGGTGGTTTTTTCCCACCCTTTCTAGCTCTTACAAAACCCTCTACCAAAGGAAAGAAGATGCAAACAGGTCTTGCCAAGGGGGCCATATGCTCCAGAGTTCTGAGGATTAACCTTACTCCTTGTGTGGAGCATGAGTTCATACTGAAACCTTTGGTGTACATTCTCAGAGACCAACCATGCAGAGAGCAGAGAACAGCTCAGAATACGTGTGTGCTCTGAAGTAAAGAACTGGGGTCTTCCATCATTGGAACTTTCCAGAAGCAGACTCATTAACTATCCACAAGTCTCCCCTGGGTTTCCACTGAAATCCGGGCCCTCTTTAGCCATTACGTAAACTTTATTGAAGCTCTCTACAAATATAAATTGTTGTTGTTTCAGAACCAAAGTAAGTTCTTCTTTCCCTTATATTCCCTGTAGCTGTTGCCTCCTGGTTCTATGCAGCTGCATATGAACTGCAAAGCACCTAAAACAATATGTGGCACATGATGATGTTTGTCCTTCATTCTCCAAGAGCTCCATGGCATTAGGGAGGTGATGCCATGAAAAGTGAGTGAATTGAATTTGAGTGAGGGTATGTTGTGCTAAGTCAACAACCTCACTGGTGCCATCTGGGTCCAGTGGCCAGATATGAATCAGGATGATTGGAGATGGTCCTGGATTTGAGGAAGTCAAGTTAAATGACTTGTCCAAGGTCACATACCTAGTCAGTGGCAAGTGTCTGAAGTCAAATTTGAACTCAGATCCTCCTAACTACAGGGCTGGTATTCTATTCATGGCACCACCTAGCAGCCCCATGTGGCACGTAGTTATTATTTAATAAATATTCATTGATTGATTATATCTTATAGATTCCACTGGGAACATGAACAAAGCCCAATCTTGATTCCTTGAGGGCAGTCAAGTGTCTTTTGCATCTTTTTGCATTCCCAGTGCTTAGTATAGTGCCCCTTAATAAATGTTTATTAATTGTTGATAAGAATTCAATACATCTCATCCCTGAATCTGCTGAAGAGGATGCTTATGTTTCTAATCTCCCTGTGGATCAGAGAAGAATTTGGGGGTAAATGGAGTCAGGAACCCAGGTCCTGGAAGAGAATCAGTTTGTTCCCTCTAGCTATGCACAGACTGTCTGACAGACAGGGCATAGTTCAGTGGGGCAGCCAGCTGGACCACACTCAGCCTGAAGGGGTGGGAGGGCTGACTGCCAATCTTTCTCAGCAGGGAGGCCAGACTCAGGGTTAAGCAAGACATGAAAGGCTTAGCTTACCACCCAGGGCTAAAAAATGGGAGGAGAGGAAAACTGGGGCTATGTAGATTCTGGTTTCTTTGTGGCTTTAGAGTCATCAGCAAGGGAATTTTTCATGAACTGAGAAGGAAACTAAGAGAGGCTACCTTGACTGTGGCCAAGGTGGTACTCTTAACTGGCCCTCTGTTGCTTGATCCAAGATGGTTAGACATCATAAGGATGTGTTCCATATTCCTCTCCCAATGGAATCATTCTCTTACCCATGTGCTCTTTTTTCTTAGCTGGCTCATTTGGAGCCTCAACCCTTAGCCAAGAGCAGTTGAATTTTTCTGGATGAGAAATGCTGCTGGTGTTGTTGATTGTGTTCCTGCTGCCCTCTGGCTGTCCTGGACTCCCTTTCTACAATGGTTTCTACTATGGAAATATCATGAATGACAGAAGCTACAGAGATGGCCTTGGAGAAGGTGGGTGTGTCTTCTAGGGTTAGCAAGGAAGCTTATTTGTGCAAGGCAGGGAGAAATCTCAATTTTGACTGTTTAATCAATCAATCAGCAAGTTCTTAAATGCTTACCAATAGTCTGGACTGGCAGCTAGGCAGTGTGATGGATAGAGTCCTGGTCCTGAACTCAGGACAACCTGTCTTCCTGAGGTCAAATATAGCCTCAGACACTTACTAGTTGTGTGACTCTGGACAAATCACTCAACCCTGTCTGCCTCAGTTTCCTCTTCTGTAAAATGAGACAGACAAGGAAATGGCAGACCACTCAGGTATCTCTGCCAAGAAAATCCCAAATGGACTCACAAAGAGTTAGATATGATTGGAAAATGAGAACACAAATATTCTGGACAGTGCATTGGGGTTACAAGGAAAGCAAAAACAATTCTTGCTCTTATGGAATGTACATTTTAAAAAAAAACTTGCTTTAATTCAGAATTTAACAGACATCAAATATAGTTCAGAGTTCTTAAGAATGTCTTTATAATGCTATTGTTATTATGCAAATTTCTCTCCTAGTTTTTCATCAATTTGTTTTACAAAAGGCTCTCCAGATTTTTCTGAAATCTTCCCTCTCGCTATTTCTTAACAGTGTAATAATTTTGTAATGCATCGGTAATTCTCAAAGAGTGTGCTGCTAGTTTCATTGATTGTGCAATGAAATTTTTGGTGCTATATTAATGCAGATAAAAAAATTTGAAATAATTTTGTTTAAATGCATTTTACTTATCTACCCATCACATGGAGTATGGCAAATCATGGTAGTCATAAAATAAACAAAACCTATCTATTATTTGTTTGTACTAACCACAAAGCACATCAACTTTGAACTCACAAAGAACACAACAAAAACAGCTGCTCTTATTTAAGGAAAACTGAGAATATTAGAGTTTCTTGACTCTCCTATAGTGCTACCAAATTCAATGTTCAACTATTTGAACAAAAAAAAGTTTGAGAATCTAGTGTATCACATTCATGTGCTGGGAATTGATCATTCATTCCTTCTTCAATTGATGGGGATCTACTTTGTTTCCAGTTCTTTGCTACCACAAAAGTGTTGCTGTGAATATTTTATTGTTGAGCCTCAATTTTTTTTAAATAAAAATTTATTGTAATCACAGTTCATGGACAACTCTTTAGTATTTAGGTTGGGCTGAACAAGAAGCTTGTCCTTAGCACCTTTCTTCTACTCTCCAGAAGAAGGGAAGCTACTTACAGAGAACAATTCTTTGGAACTGGTTTTTGGCTAATATTTTTGGGGGTATCTTTGCTGATGGGAGGATTTCTTCAATGTATCCTGTTGCTGGACAGGGCCTAACCTGGGAGCTGACTTCTTCTTCTAGATGACTTTTCTCTACCAAAAAAAATCCTTCCTGATCTTAGTTATATGGTATTGATTGAGTGAAATATCTTTTTTCTTTTTTTATTGATTTTTTAAAAAAATTTATTGATAACTTTTTTGTTTTGATGTTCTTCTGTCATATCAGACAGAGAGACAGAGCTGTCCCTTATAACAAAAATAAGAGGGAGGAAAAAGCAGTTTAGCAAAACTAACCAATCCATCTGGCCTGAAAGTATATCCGAAATTCTGTACCAACACTCTCTCACCTATATAAAGATGAAAGATGAAAAGAGGTACATTTTATTCTTTCATCTTCTGGGTCAAGTTTTCAGATCATCTTTTCCTTAGGATCTTTTGAAATGCTTCCTTAGATCTTCAGCTGTTCTAATTTGAGTTGTGAGTTGTGGTTGTGAATTGTAACAATGTGGTAAATACCAAGAGACATCTTGCTTCTTGACCCTGGTCTTAGACAGTTCCTCACCCTAGATTCCCATCTCTCCCAAAAGGTTTCTTCAATGGAGTGAAGTTGGTGGTAAAGACACCTGAGGATCCCTTGTTCACTTACCGAGGTGCCAATGTGACCCTGCCCTGCCACTACTACTATGAACCTCCTTTGACCTCCTCTCGACCTGTCCGAATCAAGTGGTGGAAACTACAGGAGAATGGAACCCCTGAGCAAGATGTGTTGGTGGCCATTGGACTGAGGCACCGGAGCTTTGGGGAATATCATGGTCGGGCTCACCTTTTACAAGAGAAAGAGCAGGATGCCTCCTTGGTGATCCTCGACCTGCGCCTACAGGACTATGGGCGCTATCGGTGTGAGGTCATTGATGGGTTGGAAGATGAGAGTGGTGTGGTGGAACTAGAACTGAGGGGTGAGTAACTGGGGAGGGATTAAGAGAGAGAGAGAAAGAGAGAGAGAGAGAGAGAGACAGACAGACAGACAGACAGACAGACAGACAGACAGACAGACATGGGGACAGAGACAAAGAAACAGACAGAGATACAGACAAATAGAGACTGACAGAAAAAGACAGAGAGAGATGGACAGGAACAGAGAGAGGCAGAGAAAGACAGACAAGGACAGAGAGATGGAGACATACATAGAGAGAGAGGCAGAGAGATGCAGAGAGAGAGACAGAGAGAAACACAGAAACAGAGAGACAGATGCACAGAGAGAAAGAGATATATATACACACACACATAGGGGAGGGAGGGAGGGAGAGAGAGAGACAGAGAGACAGAGAGACAGAGACATAGAGAGAGAGAGAGACAGAGAGACAGAGAGGGAGAGAGACAAACAGAGAGAGAGAGAGAGAGGGAGAGAGGGAGAGAGAGAGAGAGAGAGATGGAAGCAAAAGGTGTAATATTGGGATAGGGGGAACCAAGGGGAAAGGGATGGGGAAAGGGTTCAAACCTCTGCTTTTAGTGTGGGACTATTTTCAGAGTATCATGAGATTTAGATCTTGATTGGATTTTAGAGATTATTTAATTCTCCCCCTTCATTTTACAAATGAAGAAACTGAGGTCCATATAGAGAAATGAAATGATTTGCCTGAACTTCCATAGGTAGTAAATCACAATCAGGATTCAAACCCAGGTCTCCTGATTCCTAATTTCATGTTCTTTCCTGAACTATTATATCCATTCTAAGGTATTCTATATTCTTTTTTTTTTAAGGTTTTTGCAAGGCAAATGGGGTTAAGTGGCTTGCCCAAGGCCACACAGCTAGGTAATTATTAAGTGTCTGAGACCGCATTTGAACCCAGGTACTCCTGACTCTAGGGCCAGTGCTTTATCCACTACACCACCTAGCTGCCCCATGGTATTCTATATTCTAAGCAAATTATGTTACCTATTATGGCTATAGTATATATAGTATATATACTATACCTATCATATTATATTCTAGCATCTCAGTCTCTGAAAATGCTTCCTCTTTTTAACAGCTAACAACAACAGCTAGCATTTATTCAGCACTTTGATTCCTATACATATGTTAACTGATCCTCACAATTTAGTGAGGGAGGTGCTTTTATCCCCATTCAACAGATAAGTAAATCTGAGAGAGATCCTTGCCCAGGGTCATACAGTTAAATGTCTGAGACAGGATTTGAACTCGAATCTTTATTACTCCAGGTCCAAATCTCTGTCCACTAGACCACAGTTCATATCCCATATTCACTAAGCTCTTTATGTACTATATTTCATGTTATCCTCACAGCAACCTGGTGGATATTATTCCCATTTTAGAGATGAGGAAGTAATTTGTTTAGTAGGCTTTGTGTCCAGGTCTTGATTCTAAGCACAGCACATGCTGTTAGTTTGTCTAACTAGACTGTTAATGAGCTGTTGGAGTGTCTGGACTGCAGGAGTCTGCATCCTTCTTTTCCTAACGTGGGGATGAGAGGGATGATGAAAAGCATGAGCTAGGGAGCCTCTTAGGATAAAAGTATGAACTTGATATTAGGAGATTTTTTTCTTGTCCTGTTTTCATCATGGCTGCTTACTAGCCTTGTGACTTTGATCTTAGTCACTTTACCCTTACCTCTCTGTAGTTTTACTTCCTTACTAGTAAAATAGGGATATCTCTCCTGATGCATTTTTAGGGTTGTGGTCAGGATTAAAGGAGATACTGTAGGTGGAAACCCTTTGAAATGTGTGAAACGCTATTAAAAAAACAGAAGTAATTATTGCTCTGATTCCTGAATCTGGTTCTATGTGAGTTTCCTAAGTATAAGGAAGCAAGTTTTAGTTGATGACAGAGGCCATTTTCCAGACACCTCTCCTTTGTGGGAAAAAGGGTTTTCTGTAGTTGGGAGGGCCTCTCTATAGCATCATAGTGGTCTCTCTCTGGAGCTGGGGAGTCTATAGTCCCCCTCAGATTTGTTGACCTGGGAGCTAGGAAAAGGAGAGGAATAGAAATAGGGTTGAGAGATCCATGATAGGGGGTTGTGGATGGAATGGTAGGATTATAAATGATGTGGTTGGGGTGATGGGAATAGGTGATACCAGAGGAAACTTGGAAATGGGATGATTAGAGAGCTGGGATTGAGTAGACCAAGTAGTAGATAGGATAGGAGAGAAAAGGATATAGAGAGAACAATAGAAAATGAAGTATATGGGGGTTAGTTGTATGGACTATGTAGTGAGATGAAAAAAGCACCTTTATCTTCTCCATCCCCTCAACCAAACCTCCTTTCCTCCCCGATTCACACATCTTATAATTTTTTGCTTTAGATATAACCTGAAGTTTAGAGTGAAAAGTCTAACAAAGGTGCAGATTCCTCAGAGATCAGGTTACTAGTTAGAGTTTTGGGGGTCTTTGACTGCTGCTGATTGCACTCTGATACTTCCTAATAAGGTCACTTAAATGGGATAACTAGAAAATTATGATTAGCTCTGCCTTCTATCTGTGAAAGCTGCCAGCACTGGATTCTTGATGAGATCATTCAGTGGAGGCTTTTTTTCAGGACCTGGAGATCCTCAGGGGTGAGCCCAAAACATAATTTATCATCCTTTTAGCATTTCTTCTGTCTTTCCTCTATAACTCTCCCTGTGAACTTTTGTCCCTCTTCCCTCTCTCTCCACTTGTTTCTTTTCCCCTCATATTTGCTGGTATCATAGATACCTACCCCTTTTCTCTCCTTTACTTCCAATACATTCTGCTAATATATAACAAAGAATAAAGCTTTTCTCCCTTCCTTGAACCCTTGTGGAGCAGTTTCTAGTTCACAAGGACTATCTAGCTGTCCTGGCCTCAGGATCTCTTTCTTTAGAAACCAATTCCAATCATCTAGTCAATTCTTCCTATGATCATTTCTAGGTGTAGTGTTTCCCTATCAGCCACCCCATGGTCGCTATCAGCTCAACTTCCATGAGGCACAGCTGGCCTGTGAGGAACAAGATGCTGTGGTGGCCTCCTTTGAGCAACTCTTCCAGGCCTGGGAAGAGGGGCTGGACTGGTGCAATGCAGGCTGGCTGCTGGATGGGACTGTGCAGTACCCCATCACCCTGCCTCGACAGCCATGCGGGGGACACAGCCTGGCACCTGGGATCCGTAGCTATGGGGAGCGTCACAAGAGACTGCACCACTATGACGTCTTCTGCTTCTCTTCATCTGTGAAAGGTGAGTGTAACCTGGCAGAACCTCAGCTTTTCTGGTTAGAGTTGGATATTGGGGTTGTGTGACTTTGGTCTTGTTGTAGTTTGTGCAATTCATTCCAAATCAGAGATTAAAGATTCATGTATATTAGAGAATGTATGTAAATGTATATATGGGACTGCTAGGTGGCACAGTGAATAGAGTACTGGCCTTGGATTCAGGAGAAAGGGAGTTCGAATCTAGCCTCAGACACTTGACTCTTACTAGCTGTGTGACCTTGGGCAAGTCACTTAACCCTGATTGCCTTGCATCCAGAGTCATCTCCAGTCATTCTGATTCCTATATGGCCATTAGACCCAGATGGCTCTGGAGGAAAAAGTGAGGCTGGTGACTTAACACAGCCTCCCCCTCACTCAAATCCAATTTACGTGCTTGTCATGGCATCACCTCCCTGATGTCATGGTTCTTTTTGGAAAATGAGTACAAACATTATATAATGTGTGTCTGTGTGTGTGTGAGTAAATATAGAAATATGTATATAGAAATACATATTTAGAAATATATTAGAAATATGATAGAAATAGAAGCTATATACATTGTTTGAACATCATTATCTGTATGTTATTTTCCCCATTGGACTGTCTTACTGGTATCATGGATACCTACCTTGACCTCCAATACATTCTGCTAACATATAATATAAAGAGTAAAGCTTTTTTCCCTTACTTGAACCTTTGTGGAACAGTTTCTAGTTCACAAGGACTACCTAGCTGTCCTGACCTCAAGATCATTTTATTTTATTTTTTATTTTTTTTAAAGATTTTATTTATTTTGAGTTTTACAATTTTTCCCCTAATCTTACTTCCCTCCCCCTACCACCCCACAGAAGGCAATTTGCCAGTCTTTACATTGTTTCCATGGTATACATTGATCCAAATTGAATGTGATGAGAGAGAAATCATATCCTTAAGGAAGAAACATAAAGTGTAAAAGATAGCAAGATCAGACAATAAGATATCAGGTTTTTTTTTTCTTCTAAATTTAAGGTAATAGTCCTTGGTCTTTGTTCAAACTCCACAATTCTTTCTTTGGATAAAGATGGTATTCTCCATTGCAGACAGCCCCAAATTGTCCCTGATTGTTGCACTGATGGAATGAGCAAGTCCATCAAGGTTGATCATCACCCCCATGTTGCTGTTAGGGTGTACAATGTTTTTCTGGTTCTGCTCATCTCACTCAGCATCAGTTTATGCAAATCCCTCTAGGCTTCCCTGAATAAGATCATTTTCTTGAGAGCAAGAACTGTCTTCTGCTTTAATATAGCTGGTACATAGTAAGACACAATAAATATTTGTAGACTTGTTGGGATAATAATAATAATAATAATAAAGTTAAACATGATTATACATGCACAACCTGTATCAGATTGGTTACTGCCATGGGGAGGGGGAAGGAAGGGAGAGTGATAGAAAAATGTGGAACTCAAAAGCTTGCAGAAAGATGAATATTGAAAACTATGTTTGCATGTAATTGGAAAAAATAAAGTCTTTAACAACAACAGATAATAATAATAGTAATAGTAATAATGATGATGATTAATAATGGACACTGAAAATGTGCTTTAAGCTTTGCGAAGTGCTTTATTAAACATAAAAATGATCTCATTTGCTCCTGTACCTAAACTTTGTATCTTCCTTACTGTGCTCTGCATACAGTGTGTATTTAATAAATGATTGCTAAATTGAATTGAACTATAATCCTTGCTGTCTTGGTTGCTTTAATGATCATGGCACTCCCTACATCTCCCCATAGGACGGGTATATTATTTAGAGCACCTGGAGAAGATGACAATGGCTGAGGCAGAAAATGCTTGCCTGGAGGATGGGGCACACATTGCCAAGGTGGGGCAACTCTTTGTGGCTTGGAAGTTCTATGACCTGGACCGCTGTGATGCAGGCTGGCTGGCTGATGGCAGTGTCCGCTACCCTGTCACCCGTCCTCGGCCTAATTGTGGATCCCCCATTCCTGGTGTACGAAGCTTTGGCTTCCCTGACAAGGAGAGCCGAAAATATGGGGTCTATTGTTACCTACAAAGCTAGGGCTAAGGGGAGGGCTTCTCTTGTCCCCAGTCTTAATCCCTCTTCTGTTTCTTCCTCCTTCCCCTCCCCCCCACGGCTGGTGTATTTATTAAAAGTCTTATTTTCCCTGAGGGTTAAGGAGTTTTAGATGACTTTTTTACATTTTTTCAATAGTTTGTTTAAACAATAATATTTTTTATTATGTTTTTTTAAAACCCAAAGAAGAAATTGATTTCTCCTAAGACATGCCTTCTCACATGTCTTTCCTACCTCTGGGCTCCATCTCTTACTTTGGGCACTCAATAGGAACATAGAACATTAAAGCTTCAGAGAAACTTCAGAGATCATCTAGAATAATTATGCCATTTTATAGATGAGGAAACTGAGTCCCAGAGAAAGGAAGTGACTTGTCTAAGGTCACATAGAAAATTAGAATCAGATCTAGAATAAACCCAGATCTTTAGACTTCCAGTGCACAGTTCTTTAAGTGTACCCTGGGTTCTCCTTTTTCTTTCCTTTTTCTTTTATAAGAGGAGAGATTCCATGGAGAAGGGGTGTATGTGTCTATGTTCATCTTACATTGACATACAAGACAGGGGATTCTGAAATCAAGAATTTGGACAGCTCTTGCTAACTTGGCCTGATGCCTCTCATATTTACCTTGTCTCCTCCCACTTCATGGGGGACCATTCTTGTCCAGGTGAGCCCAAATCAGTCCATCCAAGAAGTTGATGCTCCAAACAACATCCCAATCTCTATAACTATTCCTGAACCAAGAATTTTTTTTTTGTCTCACTCCCATTTTCTATGTCCTTTCTGGGGAACTGCCACTAGGACCATTTCAAGAGCAATAAATGGTGCTATGACCTTTTTTAAATCAATTGTAATTTCTTCTTGGTTTGTCTCTACCTGAATTTTTCGTTTTTTGAATGTGCTGAAAGATGGATAATTGCATCTCTTGCTCTGTGGTTGGATATGACTGAGAAGAACGATAAGAGAAAGAAATAGGTTGTGCGCGTGCAAGCGTGTGTGTGTGTGTGTGTGTGTGTGGGTGTGTGTGTGTGTTGGCAGGAGTGGTGAAATTATGAGGGAATTTCTGTTCCCCTGAATTGGGGCTGCTGCCATAGAAATATTTTCTTAAAGGCATCCAGTGAATTTGTGGAACAAAGGGATGAATCTGAAGGAAGAAGTGAGAGGGGAAAACCCCTGCTGTCTTAGTGAAGCTTCGTTACTGCTGGAAGCTGGATACTTGGGACAGATTTTTTTATTACATCCACCTTTATTCACCCAGAGCTGGAACTCTGGGCTGAAGACATATTCAGAGTCTCATTATAGGAGCACTGTCAGTTGTTGGAGACCAATAATACTATAGTCATCCCTTCCATATCTTGGGAGTTGGAGGCATGGCATCCCCCCTCTATCTGGAAAAATGTGGATAAAAATTTTTGGCCCTCCTTTTGTACTAGAGAAGAAGTTTGAATTGATATATTTTTTGTTTTTCTGAGTTTCTAAACTTTTTTCTTTTCTTTTTTTTTGGAAGTAAAACAAAAAGTATGCTTCATTCAGTATTCAGATATCATCAGCTCTCTCTCTGGGAATGGAGCATTCATTACTCTAAGTCCTTCAGGGTTGTCTTGGGTCAGTCATAGCACTTCTGAAAAAAGCTAAGTCATTCATAGTTGATCATCTTTCAATATTGCTCTCACTTTGTATGCAATACATTTCACATTGCATCTGCTCAAGTCTATCCAGGTCTAAACTTTTTTCTTTTATCATCTACTGGCCTTCATGTATCATCTGCGGTTTTCACGAAATTCCCTAAAATTCTCATTTAATTTCTAATACTGACCTGTAATGTATTGAAACCAAGGTGGGTAAAGTTGAGATGTGGAAGAGCTAACCATATATAGGAATTCCCTTTTTTGATTATAGTGAAAAAATTAGAGAGGGAGGGGTTCAAGCAGTGAACTAAGTGTGGCCAGTTCTACTTCAGATACAGATCTGAGGACTCTCTCCTTTCCCCCATTTATCATCTGTGAACCCCAGAAATCAAATGTGAAGGATAGATTCAAATTCTGTTCTCTGTTCTCTATTCTATGCAAATATTCCTCTGTGATCCCCCCCCATTTTTTTCTCAATGTCTATAATCTTTTCCAAGTATCCCCTCCAAATGAATATACCAGCTTCCTTCAGTACATTCTGTTTCCATTAATAGTACTGTATAAAACCCAGTTTACAACCTCTCATCCTATTCTGGCTTCTTTACCTGAGTGTAATTTGTTTTCATGAAGACTTACACACACACACACACACACACACACACACACACACACACACACACACACACACAGATATGCATATGTATGCACACATATACACTCCATCATCTAAACCTCAGTTTTTTCTTCTGTAACATTAGGGGAGTGGATGAAATGACCTCAAATATTTCTTCTAGCTCTAAATCTGTGGTCTTATAGAAATCATCCTGATAAGAATAAATTGCAATTGGTTTTACTGTATATGGTTTATAGCAACTTGTCTACTATATACACACTTAGTTCTAAATTTCCTTTAAATAAAAGATTTATAATCTTTGGAGAATTAACCAAAAGCCTTTTCATTTCCCAAAAGTTCCTTCAATAAACTCTTAGATATTCGGCGCCACCCCTTAAATTACAAGGAAAAAAAAGAACTCTTCCAATTTTTTTTATTATCATCATTGTCAGTTTTCAAAAATATAAATAGGTGCATGGAACCATGGTGGCCTGCACGGTCCCGGGGGGGGGTGTGTGACATTCGAACCTTGGATCAGGAGTGCCCCCCAGCCCTGCTGTGACACTGGCTGTGATGGCACATTGGTAGTGAGAGGAAGCCAGAGAAGCTATTTAATCAGAGTGGAATCAGCCCCAGAACCCATCCCCCTTTAAGCTTCTCCTCTGTATCTCTCCTTTTGTCTTGCCTTCCTCATGTACCTTTCTCACTCTTCCCCTCATCCCTCTGACTCTTGCCCTTATCACAGACATTCTACCCCTTCTAGCCCCTTCTCTTCTGATACATTCAACTACAGTTCACTAGTACAGCATTCTCCAAGTCCTCCATCTCTGGAAAATCCACGTGATTGCATCCTCCCTCTCCCTCTGCTAGCTCTTCTTAGAGATTAAATAACAAATAATTACATTGTTCTTGGATAAAATCAGGAAACAAAAAATAATCTTCTTTATTTAACTTAACCCCCTCCCCGAATCCCCTCCTCCCCCCGTCCCTGCCCTGGTCCCTGAAATAGGCACAACATGAAATTGAAGAAAAGTACCTAAAACTCAGACTGTGGGGAAAAATGTGGCTGGAATCTAGTTTTTTGCTTTAGTGATTTGTGAAAAGAAAATAAAACAAAATATTTTGGGGGATGATTTTTTTTTTGGGTGGGTATATACATGATGTGGGTTTTTTCCTTTTTAATGTAATTCCTTATATGACAGAAAGCAACAAGAAGGTGACAATGACTCCATGAAATAGTGTCAGTTCCGTAAGGTCTGTCGGCTCATTCTGTCCTTTTTGGCTCTCTAGGGGGGAATTTACTGTCTAGTGGGCTGTGCTCTGGACATTGCTCCGCTGAGGCTGAGAATTCCGCCTTTGTAGTCGTCGCTTATAGGTGGTAGCTGTGGGATGAGAGAAGAGAGCATGGTGATTGCTCAGTGGAGGGAAAACAGGGTTGAGCCCACTCTAACTCCATAGATGAAGCCAACTCTAACTTCCATCTAGTTCACTGTCCTTGGTCCTAACTTCTATTTGGTGACATCAACTTTCATTGAGATTTATGAGCATTGCTTTTCCCCCAAACCTACCAGATTTATCAGGTCTCAATTATAGTTAACAGATGGGTAGAAAAATCTCTTCTTTATCTTTTGAGTCACATATTTTTCACTATAAACACTCTTATAGATACTATATTGGGAATACCCAGTATGATTCTGTTCAATTTTATGAACCTATCAGGTCCTAGGGCCAAAAAGAGGCAGCTGGAAATTCCAAGAAACTTCTTTTCCACTCCCTCTTTGGCAGTGGAAAGAATTTTGGAATTGGAATCACAGTATGAGTCCCAATCTGGGCTCAGCCTAGGACTCAGTATACCCTTCAAAAAAATGAGAGGATTGGCCTAGTTGACTTCTAAGACCCCTTCTAGCTCTAATTCCATGATCATATTTTTCTATGACTCCCTACCCCACTTTTTAAAAGTAGGACCTGAGGCATTTTCAAAAGTAAAATTCTAGAAATTCTGGAGGGGTAGGAAGAGGGATGCCTTATGCTGAAATTCTTAACTCTCTGTTTAATCCACTGATCAGATCCTTCCAGGACAGCTTGGGAGGGGAAGAAGCTTTAGGTATACAGAAATAGCCAGTACTTACGATTTATGCAGGCTATCTGTGGCTCTTCCCAGTGTCCACTAGGTAGGCATCGGATTGTGGGCACATGGCGCTGGACAAAGCCCTCCTTGCATTGGTACCGGACCAGTGAGTTGATTTCATATCGCTCCTTTTTCTGTCCAAAAGTTCTAGCATGTTCAACTGTAGGAGGGTCTCCACAAGCCACTGTAAGATTGAGAAGGAGTGGTGAAACATGTTTGTATGTAGGTATACATACTTATACACCTATTTAATATTTTATTTTCTCCCAATTACATGTAAAATAATTTTTAACATTCATTTACAAGTATTTTTGAGTTTGAAATTCTGTCCCTTCTTCCTCTCTTCCCTCATTGAACTGGCAAGTAATTTGATATAGGTTTTACATGTGCAGTCATGCAAAACTATTTCCATGTTAGTCATATTGGGAAAGAAAACATAAATTTAAAACCCAAGAAAAATAAAGAAAATGTAAGCTTTGTTCTGCATTCAGACTCTATCAGTTCTTTCTCTGGAGATAGAAAGCCTATTTCATCATAAATTCCTCATAATTGTCTTAGATCATTGTATAGCTGAGAATTGTTAAGTCATTCAAGGTTGATCCATCATACAATATTGTTGTTACTGTATACAATGCTCTCCTGCTTTTTCCTCACTTCAGCATCAGTTCATGTAAGTCTTTTCAGGTTTTTCTGAAAGCATCCTGCTTGTCATTTCTTATAGCACAATAGTATTTCATCACAATCATATACTGATCTTTTTCTCCTCTGAATTTTTAAACACATCATCTATG